>NW_005871453.1:721374-731788 GCF_000147115.1 Myotis lucifugus | reverse complement strand
CCCTCCGCCGCCTCCCCTCCCCCTCGCCCGCCTCCGCCTCCGCCTCCTGCTGCTCGGCCGCCGCGGCCTGCAGCGGTCGCTCCGCTGCCGCTCCCACCCGGGCTCCGCGCTCCGCTTCAGCCAAACTTCTGCAGGCCATGTGCAGCCGCGGCGAGGAACTTCTCTCCGCGCACCGGGGCCGGAGGCCTGAGTCACGAGCCCCGTGTTTACGTAGGAGGACCGGGGAGGGATGCTCCGGGGAGGGATGCTCGGGGAGGGATGCTCGGGGGAGCTGCTGGTCGGACCCCCCTGCAGGCTCCCGGTGCTGGACATCTCGCGGCCCGTCCCTTTGTCCCCTGACCTCCCTTACTGACCCACGTTTCTAACTTCAGGACTCGAGATGGAGTGGACTTGAGAGCCACCGAGATCATAAGTCACGAATACCTGTTGTCACCAGCGGCGATGGGAAAGCCAGGCCGGTTGGTGCTGTGTGTGGAGGCAGAGGTGCCAACAGACTAGCTGGGTGTGATCGAAGAAGTTTCTGTCGGGATTGAATTGGTTGTTTATTTCAGTCATTGGGATTTAGCTTTTGAAGCTTTGGTCCAAAAATATCCGTCTGCAAGGCATGTTTGCTGCTTAAGAACAGTTCCCTCTGCTGTTGAGTTTGGTGTCCGGAGTCGGCCGGTCTGTGAATGCAGAGGTCCCAGACCTTTTCCCAGGGGGTCCCGAGCTGCCAGAGGGCAGGCGAGGGGACTTCGTCTGGTAGTCATTCTTAACCTTTTAAAGTTTACTGGTGTGTTGTTGCCATTTTGCTAGAGTTTTATGTCTTTGGAAGCACAATGTAGTCCCTTGAGGACTGGATCTAATAACTTACATGCACAGTATTTTGAAGTCTTAAAAATGAATGCGGCTTGATGTTTAGGGGATGGAGGCAGCAGTTTGCAGGGTACTTTGGTTTGAGAGCATGTTATCTTGGTCATAAGGTCCTTGCTTTGTTGTCCAACCCATGTTGGTTTACATAGCCCAGTGCCCTGGTACATAGTGCACAGATATTTAAGGCAAGCTGACTATCTAAGACAGCTAATGCAACATACAGAGTGCCCCTTCTAAAGCTCTGCGTTTGATCTAGTGACCCAGGTAGTTACACTGCTACCGATGACTGCTTCCCTCTGTGGAGATGGAGTAGGCAGCTGTGTAACTAGTGGTCCAAGCGAGGGTAATGGATTTAGTGCATACCTGCCTTGGACTTCTCTTGTTCTTTGATCAGCGAGATAAATGACGTGAGTGGTTAAATGTCTGCCTACAAAACCAAATTCTGACCCTGGTTTAAGTATTTCTAGTGCGCTATCACTAAACATCAAAGTTGGCCTTCAGGCTGACAGGCCTGCTTCTTGGATTGGCTCTCCAGTTGAGATCTGTTTCATCTTACTGGGAAACTAAAGTGGTTTTGATTGGTAGAAAGTCCTATTAAAGATCTTTGGGTCCTTAGTTCTTTTAGACCTTGACTCTGAACTTTCAAGTTTATGGTATGATGGAGTGCTTACATGGAGAGTGAACTGGTTTAAGAGAAACTAAAGAGAAAAAGTGGGCGAAACTAATGCTAAAGTTTTAGATGAAAGCCCTGAAGTAGAAACTTGCTTATGTGTTTAGAGTAATTGGCTTTGAGTCAAAGGAACTATGCTTTTTAAAAAAAATAGATTTTTTAAAATGAGAAAGGGAGAGAGAGAAACATCAAAGATGAGAGTCATTGATCTGATCAGCTGCATGCTGTACACCCCACACTGGAGCTCAAAGCTGCAACCTGGGCATGTGCCCTGATCAGGAATCAGAGTGACTTTCTGGTTCATGGGTCCACGCTCAACCACTGAGCTACGCCAGCTGGGCAGAACTGCTTATTCTTAAAATCAGTGAATAGTTTCTCAATACTACATTCTATGTAATTGTATAAAAATAGACCCAGTGGTTATTCCTGAAACTCAATCTTATTCCTAGAGAAAAGTGCTGTCAAGGACTGGCCTAGACTTTTCTTCAAGAGCTGCTATTCTTTATTTTTAAAATATTTTTATTGATTTCAGAGAAAGGAAGGGAGAGAAAGAGAGGGAAACATCAGTGATGAGAGAGAATCATTGATCGGCTGCCTCCTGCACACCCCACACGGAATTGAGCCCGAAACCTAGGCATGTGTCCTGGCCGAGAATTGAACCGTGACCTCCTAATTCATAGGTCAACGCTCAACCACTGAGCCACGCCTGCTGGGCTAGAGCTGCTATTGAATTTAGAAATGGTCAGTTGTTTTGCTGCTAGTTCTCTCAAGGCATAGGCATGCGTTCTTAGATTTTGTCAAGTATGCTAATTAGTTTGACTTTTAGTTACCATCAAGTCATAGCATTATAAGGGATGCTGTACAGATTATATCTGCTTTCTGCAACTTGAAGTAGAAATAATTAAATGGATGCATACGCAAAGTTTGGGGAGAAAACTTAGTCTTTGCAAGAAGGACTAGTGTCTCCAGGGAAAGCTGTTAGACTGGTTGTGGGAGAGCCACAAGTAACCTGAATTAAGTAATAAGAAAAATAAGTTAAATTATCTGTTTAGTGTTTATGTGCTGAGTTTGCATTTTGGAAATACATTTGGCAGATTAGGCGTTCAAAAATAGTTTCACACATTTCCCAAGAAAATCATAGTGCAAGCAAATAATCTGAGTGGATTCATCAAAAGTTGTTATACATAAATATTCTGCAAACTCTTGTAGTGCTGAAAATTTTGATAAGTTATGCTGAGGTACATGAGAAAAATATGCTTGCTGTGTCCTGAAGAGATAGGTCCAGTGAGCCTTGGACTGTGGGCAGAAAGCAATTTAATAATACTGTACTTGTTTTTCGCAGAAATTGGTGTGTGCGCGCAGGTTGAAGATGGAATTTCCTTTAACATTGTTTATTAAAGTAATATACTAATAAATGTGGGTGTATCCCAGAGCAGCTTTTGCACTACATAATTTTATGGGTAACCTCTTAGGTTTGGACAGTGACATGCTTTTACAAGCCACACTTACAAGTCTGCCATGCCTTTTGTGTTTTATATCAAGCTTAACATATAAGTCTGAAAATATGTATTTTGAGAGTCTCTTATATTTTATTGGTTTGGTTATAAAATTTATAGAAAATGCTCATTTTATAGTTGGTTGTTGTTGAGACCATATTCCCTCAAGAGTTCCTATACTTTAGGGAACATTTTGTCTTAAACCTAAGTGTAGGCTTGTGGGTTTCAAACTTTTTCAGTTGTGATTCTAAAGACATATGCTTTGTTAAATGTACACAAATATATAAAATTGAAACAAAATTTTCAGGAACTAGTACCTGTTATCAGTTATATACTCTGCTATCTTTTGTAACTAGTTCATTTATTTTTTTTTTAAAGCTGATTGTGGTGCCTTAAATGGATGTCATCAATCACAAATGGATCAGGGTTCAGAGTTTGAAGATCACTTGTTTATCTTATACAGTTTCTGTGGGTCAGGAATCCGGGAGCAGCTTAATTAGGTAGGTGGTTCTGGGTCAGGGTCTTTCACGAGGTTACTTAGAGTCAATATGTTGACTGGGCCAGAGGATCTGCTTCTAAGGCGGCCCACACTCCAGCAGGTTAATGCTCGCAGTTGGCAAGTCTCAGTGTTTTCCCATTGGACTCCTTGAGTGTCCTCACGGTGCGGTGGTCCTTGGCTTCCCCCAGAAATAACGAAACAAGAAAGAGCCAAGGACGAAGCCGCACCATCACTGTCACTTGCTGTTAGTTAAAAGCAAGTCACTAAGTTCAGCCTGTGGCCAACTGGAACGGTATTAAGCTTCATGTCTTCAAGGGAGAAGTATCAAAGAATTTGGCATTTTTAGTAACAAACACAGTTCTATATTTTTCCTCTTTATGGATGAATTAGGATTGAACCGGAAGCCTTGCTAAAATGTCAGTCTTTAAGTAATTATCATGCTTAATTCATTTTTTTCTCTGAGGGCATCTAATCTCATTCTCTCCTCAATCTTAAATTTGAGAAAGTGGGCTCATGTATTCTCGGGGAAAAAACACCAGTTTTTCTCTGACTTTTGTCATGAATAATCTATGCTGATAAAGATGAGAAAATCGGCTGATTTTTAAGAAATCTTTTCTAAAGAAGTTATAGTGTATAACTGTTGTCCTCTAGTCTTCCAGTTTGCAAGCTTTCACATAATCATAGTTATACTTTCAACTTTTAACTCTCCATTCGGCCCTTTGAGTCTGTGGATTCAACCTATCGAAAACAGTTTTTTGAACCATGGTTGAGATCCCCGGTTGGGAAACTGCTCTTGGGAATGTGAAATACTGTTTTCGATCCATGGTTGATTGAATCTGGAGATGGCTGGCTTCTTTGATTGATGAGAAGTCTGTGGATACGAAGGGCCAACTATATTTATTGAAAAAAATCAGCTTATAGATGGGCTGTGCGGTTCAAAGCTATGTTGTACAAGGATCACCTGTACTTATTAAAAGAATTGAAACTACTTGTTAGCTTCTGATGCTGTCTATATACTGACCACAAGATTGTACTACTGTTATAACTATAGCAATTAGCACATTTCCAGGACCTAAAAGATGTTATAACTTAAAGATAATCAAGGTTCAAGTGTAAAGACAACTATACTACTTTCTGCTGTGAAATTTTCATGGAAACTGGAACTAGAAGGATTTGTTCTAAGACCAGTTTGGCTTAATGGTACAAGGAGCAGGAGGAGACCCTGACATTGGTAGTGTGAATGAAGCTAGGATCAATTTCTAAGGCCTTCCTTGATTTTTTTTTTTAATCCATTATGCTTTTCTGAGTAATAGGTGGGGATGCAGTAAATTATCTTACACTTTTACTGTAATAGATTGGATAATGGCTGCTTTTTCTTAACCCTTTGAGTGTCAACTAATATCCTAGGAACTATGCTAAAATTGCCAAGGCATTTTTGCTGATTTTACAGCAGTTTAGGAAATCTGCACTTAGGTCCCATCTGTCAATAAAGAGTGAACTACTAGCATCTAATAGTGACACTGCAGGAGGAGCGCGATTGCGTTCCCGGCACTTTTGGCGAAAGACAGGAGGAGCACAATCACGCTCCCCGGCATTCTAGGGGTTAAACACCTTTCCGGTTTCTCTTAACCACCAGGACTCCTGACAGTTCCCATTCTGCTCTAAAGCACCGGTTGTACCAGTAAATCTATGTTTTGTTTCATTGTGCTGAAGGAGTGAGAATGCAGCATTTAAATTTCGTTTTGTTAACCCTCTGTGACAGTGGTTCTCAACCTTCTGGCCCTTTAAATACAGTTCCTCATGTTGTGACCCAACCATAAAATTATTTTCGTTGCTACTTCATAACCGTAATGTTGCTACTGTTATGAATCGTCATGTAAATATCCAATATGCAGGATGGTCTTAGGCGGCCCCTGTGAAAGGGTCGTTCGACCCCCAAAGGGGTCGTGACCCACAGGTTGAGAACCGCTGCTCTGTGAGGAAATCTCCATTGAGGAAAGGGAATTTGGAAGAGAGACTTTAAATCTTCTTTAAAAACAGCCAATTCAGAACTCTCAGAAAGAATTGCAAGTAAATAGATTTGGACTGAAGGTACTCAAAATATTCCTCTTCTCGTTCTCATCCCCTCCCAGCACAGTGACACACAATTTGTAAAGGCAGGGAGATGGGAGTTTGAGAAGATTGGTTGTGGAAAGGAGAATTGAGTCCCTGAGATTTAGTACTTAGTACATTAAGTGGAGCAAGAGGTGCTAACGAATTACTTAATACCTGTATTAAACCAGTTAATAGGCTCTAAGTTAGTGGTTCTCAGAGTTTAGTAAGCCTAAGAATCTCTTGGCGAGTTGTAAAAAACTGGTTGGTAACTGCAGCCTCAGGCTCAGATTGTAGAACACAGGAATCAGTAACCCTGGAAACCCAGCTATTTACTGAAGCAGTGGTCTGAGCACCAGACTTGGGAAAAACTGCTCTAAGTGGTAGAAAGACAGGTCAGTAATTAAAATAGGAGGATGTGATTATTTTGTCAAAACATGATAATCCTAAAAACTATTGATTTTGCATATAGAAACATTTCTGCCTTTGACTACTGCAGTAATCTAGGCATCCCAGAATGCCTGCTGGTGGCTACTTGGTATGTGTAAAATGCGTAGTTTAAAAAGCCGTTTAAGCAGTGGAAATATTTATATTTAAACTAGAGGCCTGGTGCACAAGATTTGTGTACTGGGGGGGCGGGGGGGGGGGGCTGTCCCTCAGCCTGGCCTGCGCCTCTTGCAGTCCGGGACCCCTCAGGGGATGTCCGCCTAAGCTGGCAGTCAGACATCCCTCTTGCAGTCTGGGACCCCCTCACTCCTTACTGCCCATCTGCAGCGGAGGCTCCCGCCACTGCACTTGCCAGCTTGAGCCTGGCTTCTGGCTCAGCAGTGCTCCCATTGTGGAGCTCCTGCGTTGAGTGTCTGCCCCCTGATGGTCAGTGCGCATCATAGTGACCGGTTGTTCTGCCATTCGGTTGATTTGCATATTACGCTTCTATTATATAGGATTAGTGGCCTGGTGCACGGATTCGTGCACATTGAAAGGAAATTAATTAGAAGGTTTCGGGTGGGGCGGGACTGGGGGAGAAGGGCTGGACACGCCCTGGAGCCAACCTCCCATGGTCCCTCCCTGGCGTCTGTGGAGTGAGCCGGGTCCCTCGGCAGGTGGGGTCCCTCGGCCTGGCCTGTGGGGATCGGGCGGAAACCGGCTCTCTGACATCCGCCAAGGGGTCCCAGAGTGCGAGAGGGCACTCTGCAAAGTTGCTGTCGTACAGGGTGTGGAGCGCAAATTCAGTGTGCAGTAAACCAGATTTGGGGCCCTCAGTGCCTAGCAACAACATAACCCACAGCCGAAGGTGGAATCACGTGGCCCGTGAGGAATTGGGCTCCCTCCTCTCTGGTTTCAGGGTGTGTCACCTGAGAACCGCTGCTGCCAAGTCACTGCAGCTCGGCAGCTCCTGCATTGAGCATTTGCCCCATGGTGGTCAGTGTGCATCATAGCAACCAGTCAGACGGTGGGAAGGACACTTAGCATATTAGCCTTTTTACACACACACACACACACACACACACACACACACACACACACTAGAGGCCTGGTGCATGAATTTATGCATGGGTGGGGTCCCTCCGGGTGGCCTGCGGGAATCGGGCTCCAGCCTCGCAGCCCTAGCTCTTGCCCCCAGCCTTGCAGCCTTGCCTGCCACCCCGCCTTGGCCTGGCGCCATCCTCACCTGCTCCACCATCCCGCCCTGCGGGGTGATCAATCAGGACCAGGCCCTCCACCCGGCTCCCTTGGCACCTGGGAGCCAGGTGGCAGCCCCGCCCCCCACCTATGGTCGCAGTCTGTGGGGTAATTGATGGGGCAATCGGGCCCCCGCTCGCACCCACCTTGGCCTGGCGCCGCCTGCTCTCCTGCTCCACCATCCAGCCACCGTCCTGCTCTTATTGGGGCCGGCAGCCTTTCACTGCCAGCGCTGCGTCTCCGATGCCTGCCATGTTTCGTGCCGCCCCCTGGTGGTCAGCACACGTCATAGCGAGCAGTTGAACTCCCAGTCAAACAATTAGGCTTTTATTTATATAGATGAACCACTCCAGACATTTCTATGCAGGATTCACTAACATCTATCTAAGTCTCAGTAATGTTTCTGAACTATGGATTCAAGGGTGGGGTGGGAGGGGGGCTTCCATCTCTGTTTAATCTCATCCTATGTGGATTTTGAGCTGAGGTAGTACTTTAATTAAACCCATTATACAGATGAGGAAACAGGCCCAGAGAGGTTCAGTGATTTGCAGCTATGTAAGTGGTGGTGGGAGCGAGAATTCAAGTCAGGGTTGGTCTTAACCACTGTACTCTCATGAGTGCTAGAAATTTTTTTTTAAATATATTTTATTGATTTTTAACAGAGAGGAAGGGGGAGGGATAGAGAGTTAGAAACATCAATCAGCTGCTTCCTGCACACCCCAAACTGGGGATGTGCCCGCAACCAAGGTACATGCCCTTGACTGAAATCGAACCTGGGACCTTTCAGTCTGCAGGCCGACGCTCTGTCCACTGAGCCAAACCTGTTAGGGCAAGTGCTAGAAATTTGATAAACTTTGAGGAGTGCTTTCAGAGCCACTGGAGAGTGTAAATTTAAGTAGTTGAAAAATATGTAATTTCTGGTGTATCATAAACATTGATATTTAAATATAAAACTATTATATTCTGGCCCAGTGTGGCACAGTTGATTGGAGGGTCATCCTATATACACCAAAAGGTGGTGGGTTCAATTTCTGGTCAGGGCACATATGTAGGTTGCAGGTTCCTTCCCCAGTTGGGGATGTGTGAGAGGCAACCTATGAATGTTTCTTTCTCTCAAAATCAATAATAAAAAAGCTATTATATCTAATGTTTGCAGTGGAATGTAATACCATGAGTTGATGGTTACTATGATCCAATTAAACAAATAAATGATTCAGATTTAACATTGATCTTTTTTCTCCCTGGAAACCTGTATTTGTTAAATTTCCACCACAAAAACATCACCCTAATACAATAAATTTTTATGCTTGAAGGCCTTATTGTTTATCTTTATTTCTTTGCAACATACTTGTGTATAAGTTGAAATGTTAAATTTTAATTTGCCATGACCATAAGACACCACATGTTCATGTTTTTTTAATATTAAAATTGTTTTATAATGAATACACTCTTGAACCGTACAGCAAATCGTTTGTTGATGTTGGGGTAAAATTTTATTGGAAACCCCCCTTTTAAGAAAGAAAAATTAAAATATATTCTTATTGATTTCAGAGAGGAAGGGAGAGATAGAAACATCAATGATGAGAATCATCAATCAGTTGCCTCCTGCACGCCTTCCATTGGGGATCAAGCCTGCAAACCGGGCATGCACCCCTGACTGGAATCAAACCCAGGACCCTTCAGTTCGCAGGCCAACACTCTACTGAACCAAACCAGCCAGGGCTAAAAAAAATATTTTTTTCATTGATTTTAGAGAGGAAGGGAGAGGGAGAGAAACATCAATGATGAGAATAATTGATTGGCTGCCTCCTGCACACCCCTACTGGGGATTGAGCCCACAACCCAGGCATGTGCCCTTGACCTCTTGACTGGAATCGAAGCCGGGACCCTTCAATCCACAGGCCGATGCCCTATCCACTGAGTCAAACCCGGCTAGGATGGAAACTCCTCTCTTACTAGGTGGGGATATCATGGTCTCAGTTAAAGGAGGCTTCACTGACCAGTATTTCAAATTGTCCTGTTTGGCTTCCCAAAGGTTTTTACAGGTTAAATATAAAGGTTTTTAAATATAGTGGACACCAAACTCGGATTCAAGCTGGGTGAGCGATGCCTTCTGTACAGTTTTGATGGGAAGCCTGATTGCAGGTGTTGTGCCTGCGCACAGCAGTTTTATGGAGGTGCTTGTGTGGAACTTGATCTAGAAAGCAGTTACTGAACTATCCATGTCCATGTGCTCCTTGGAACGTATTTGATGCCCTTGGGGTATAAATACCTCAGAAGATTGCTACTTGGGAACTCTTGCCAAGTGCTGCAAAAGACACCAGGATGGTCACCTTCGCACAGGCACAGCAAATGGAGTCATCGGTAGGTGTATAGATGTCTGTTCTCTTGGTAGAATGCTATATAGTTAAACAAGTTGCAAAATGACAGTGTCCCAATTTTAAACAGAATAATCCTTTTCATCAATATGTATACAATAGAAAAAGGACATTAAATTCACTGGGCTGGGACAGCAGTGGGACAGTTATGCATAAAAAGGCAAATGAAGATAAAGACTTTGTTTAAAAAAAAAAGTTTTGATTTTTAGAGGGGAGAAGGATACAGAGATAGAAACATTGATGAGAGAAACATCGATTGGCTGCCTCCTGCATGCCCCACACTGGGGATTGAGCCCGCCACCTGGGCATGTGCTTTGACCAGGAATTGAACTGTGACTTCCTGTTCACAGGTTGATGCTCAACCACAGAGCCACACCGGCTGCACTGCCTGTCTTATTTTATACTAGAGGCCTGGTGCACAAATTCGTGCATGGGTGGGGTCCCTCGGCCAGGCCAGCGATCAGGGCCGATCCGGACCAGCCGGGAGTGGGGGTGTGGGGAGGGGACACATGAGGTTGGCTGGCTGTGGGAGGTTGGCTGGCTGTGGGAGGTTGGCTGGCTGTGGGAGGTTGGCTGTGGGAGCGCACTGACCATCGGGGTAGCTCCTGCATTGAGCATCTGTCCCCTGGTGGTCAGTGCGCATCGTAGCTACTGTCCAGTTGTCCGGTCATCTGGTTGTAATGGTCGCTTAGGTTTTTATATATATATAAAAGCCTAAGTGACCATTACAACTGAACAACCACAA
>NW_005871453.1:705821-721274 GCF_000147115.1 Myotis lucifugus | reverse complement strand
TGGTCCCAAAAACTCCATAAAGATTCCCCCCCTCTGGTATAAGCGACCTCTCATTCAGATCTGTAAACACCTCTCATATCAATGTACTTGCGTCCACAGACAAGATCTGGCTTTAGCCTCTCTTTCCCGGTGCTCACGCCATGCTGGTAATTTGTCTCTGGAGCAAACCTTCCCCAGTCCCTACCCACAGCCGGGCAAACCTCCCTGCAATCCCTTCCCCCACTCCTCCCCTCATCTGGGAGGCCCTGTACGGCAGGGCCCTGGCCAGCCTGGGGCCCCATTGGGGCTGGGTGAGATGGCCCCAATAGGCCCCGATAGCCGGCCAGGCCTAAGGACCCCATCCGTGCACGAATTTTGTGCACTGGGCCTCTAGTATATAGATAACATTCCTGAGTTCCTGCATGGTTTCCTAGCCAAGGCCATGATTGGGATTCCTGGGGATAGGTTAGCAGCAGTGTCCAAAATCTAAGCCTTAGGCTTTAATGAGTATCTTTGCTTAGATTTCCTAGATGCTAAGCGTATCCAAAGTTCTTTAAATTAAAATCGACATTTTTCTTTCAAGTGATCAGTGTTAACAGTCCCAAACATTAGGTTCTTCATAAGTTTTATTCAAGCAGCAATACATTTAGGAACAGAAGATTATAACTTCTTGATTAAAAAAATTAAATACTTATTAAATAAATGAGACTGCCCCCCAACCGTGAACATTTATTTTTGATTGTAGAGCTTGAATTATGTCTTGCAATAACACTTTTCCTTTGGTCATCACTTGGTTATAAAAATACTCGTCCCAACTCAAACATTACCTTAGGGTGAAAAAAAAGCGAGAGTTAATTTCATGGCAAATTACTGGTACAAGCTAAGATGACTCTTCCAAGGTGGTGATTAATGAAGAATTCTGAAGAAAGAGTAAATACGTGTCTTCCCCCTGTGGCAGATCAGCTCTGCGGGTCAGGCACTTGCTGTGGGCTTTACATTGTACATTTATAGCCAGAACTTTCTCTAAATGCCATATTTTAAAATGTAGTACTTTTAAAAAAATCAGACTGCATTTATAAAATATTACCATAGCCACCTGAAACTTAACCTCACTTCCAAATAGACTTAGTAATTGGAACAAAGTCATGTTCTTTCTCCCTAGCATTTTCTATGCCAACTTCTCATTTTCATGAAAAGGTGACTTACCTCTATGGTGATGAGGATGACTATCATCCACTCCAGGCGGAGTGCCCTCTTCTCTGTCAGGTGATTCCGCATTAGATCTGTCAGCTCCATGCAGTGCTGAAGTTTTTCATTCATGACCTGCATTAGAAAAATAGTAAAAAAATTAAAAATAGGGACATAAAAAGTATCCTGTACTTCAACACATTTAATTCAGCAAATAAGTAACATGGTCACATGCTTCAAAATTGTACAGGTTTGAAATAGGTATACAGTGGGGCCTTGACTTACGAGTGTCCCGACTAACGAGTTTTTCGAGATATGAGCAGTCTCTCGGCCAATTTTTTGCTTTGAGTTGCAAGCTAAAATTCGGGTTACGAGCCAGCTTCAGATACCCCACCGCTAGTTGGCGCAGCGAACGTCACAGTGAACGCCACATCAGCCCAGCATCATGTGTCTCACTCGTTCACTTTAAGATTTGACATACGAGTAATCTGAGTTACGAGCTCCATCACGGAACGAATTAAACTCGTAAGTCAAGGCCCCATTGTACAGTGAAAAAGCATCCTTTCAATTCTCACTCCTCAGTTCTCTCCCTGAAGGCAACCTGCCAATATTCCCTGTCTCATGCATCCGTCTAGAGCAGTGGTTCTCAACCTTGGCTGCACATTAGAATCACCTGGGAATCTTTCTGAGTCCTAGTTTTTTGGTGGCTGCCCGTGGATTTTAGCAGTTATGAAAGGCAAACGTGAAACATGGTTCATTCAGCATGGCCTTAAGATGACAGAAACAATGATTAACCTACCTTATACTACAATTCACTGTCAAATCCCACAAACACTAACACGACCTGCTGCACACTCACCACTAGATGGTACTGCTTTTAGCGCTGAACTGCAGAGGTTCTGCCTGCTGATGCCTTCCTCAGGTTGGTTGAGGGGGGTTCATGGAATACAGAATCTTTGAATTTGAGACTTGAATGTGACCACTGGCAAGTTATGCCTCCTAAATCTCTCTGTAGCTCACTTTCTTTTGGAAATTGTCAAGTCTGGAAACATTTTAAAAAATAGTTTGATTCCCCTTGATTACTTATGGGGTGTGCTGAAGATGCAGGTTTGGTCAGTGGAGATTTGAGACAAGTTACAGATGCATGTTCGGGGTTTGACTGAAATGTGTTATGTGCTGTATAATAATAAAAGTGTAATATGCTAATTAGACTGGCCGTCCATCCTTCCGGACAAAGCCACAGTGGGCGGGGCTGAGGCAGAGGCCCCTGGCCTCGGTGGCGGGCAGTGGCCGGGGCCAAGGTCCTTGCATGAATTTCGTACATTGGGCCTCTAGTAAAACCATAATATGGTGCACTAACATAGACAGCCTTACTAATGAGACCGGGCACACGGAACCACACTGGTAGCAGGTTTCCGGACATTATGGTCACCTTGTATCTCTTATGTATAAATGGACAGGACAATGCTTCTCTTTTTCCTTCCTCCCTCCCTCCCTTCCTCTTCCTAGTTTTGCTGGCTGCTTGGTCTTGGTTTATATCATGCAGTTCATCCAAGCTTACTTCTCTCTTCAAAATACTGACCCAACTCTCCATTTTCTTTCAACTTTGACTAAGGAACCTACATTTTCTTCCTCTACCTCCTCATCCTCCAACTTATTCCTTCAGCTTTAGAAATTGTATATATTACCACCACTCCCCTGAAACTTCCAAGCCCCTAATACGAAACCTAACAACTTTTGGTTAGATTCTAAGCCTCAGTTGACTCAAGCATTTGACCACACTTTGAAATGGATGTTTCCTTTGCTTTCCCTTCCCTAAGAACTAAGGTCTACCTCTGACCGCCATTCTTTTTCTGTGTCTTCTCTACCTCATCTTGCCTTTGAGTGACATTTCCCAAAGGCCTGATCGTGTCCTTGTCCTCCAGCTCTCTACTCTGTGATCTGACCTATTCTGGTTTGTGTAGACACTTCCTAAACGTCAGTCATTTCTGTCCTACCATCACTACTTCTGTGATACGTTTGCCAAGTATACTATTAAATTCCAGAAGACTGTACATAGAAATGTTTAAAAACCAGTACCATCAATGGAAAACCAGTGCTACGGGAAATAGTGCTTGTTGTCTACACAAAACTGAGTCTGACACCTGTTAAGACGAGATATGAGCATCCAATAGAGGACCATTCAAGACCCACTAACACCAAACAAAGCCTTTCTCCTCGACAGTAAGTGGAAGTGTTACTTGCTTCAGTGTTATCTCAGGGTCCATGTGTCACCTACGTTAATTTGTTGTACAAGTGTATGTATCACCCATTTTGGGAAAGACTAATAGAAATTACTATTTTATTTTTTCTTAAATTTCTCTTTTTTATTGAATTTATTTGGGTGCCACTGGTTAGAACTACTATTTTCTTTTTTTAAAAAATATATTTTTATTGATTTCAGAGCAGAAAGGAGAGGGAGAAAGAGATAGAAACATCAATGATGAGAGAATCATTGATAGGCTGCCTCCTGCACACCCCCTACTGGGGATGGAGCCTGCAAAACCTGGGCCCATGCCCTTGATTGGAATCGAACCTGGGACCTTTCAGTCCGCAGGCCGACACTCTATCTACTGAGCCAAACGGGCCAGGGCAGAACCATTTTCTGATAACTCTCAGATATAAATGCTTATTCCTGATTTCTCTGAATTTCTGACTGCCTATAAAACATCTTTTGGGTTTCCTGCCAGCACCTCAAAATTTAGCATTTCTCAAACTCACATTGACCTACTGTTCAAGGCTACCCTCTTGCGTTCCCTATCTCAAATCAGGTCACTATCTTCTCAGTTACCCAGGACAGAAACCTTTAATCTTTAATCCCCACTCCCTACAGTTATCTGGGGCTCTAAGAGGCGCCAATCTGTCCTGCATACCATGTCTTAATACTGGTAGACCTCCAGGGGGTTTCCTTTCTGTTACAGTGGTTTCAACTTCTCATTCCAAACAGGTTAGATCATGTCAGTCCCCTGCTCAAGACTTTAAACCTCTACCATTGCCTTCATAACATCAAACAATTCTGGATCATTTAGTCCAATCACACTTTAGATGATGGCTTTCCCCTTCAACCTTGAAGGCACAGCTTTGTGACACCTCTCCAACCTTCTTCCCCTCGGTGCTCCGATGGCACTTCATTCTGCCTCAGTTATGTTGTCTGCCCAGTGCCCTTCCCTCCTGCCCCCCTTCTTTCAGGGAGTTACCATATGATGCTGATCATGGTATCAGCCACCTGAAACCCTCCCGAGGAGCCAGAGGTAGACGGGGTAGGTACAGACCCGGGCTCAGACACATGTCCCGATCCTTTGAAGTTGCCAGGCAGAGTGAAATGTCAGTTCGGATATCCCCTCTCCCCATACCCCATTGTCCCATCTCACAGAGAATGCCGCTGAGAAGGAAAGAATGAGGCCAAACTGGTACAGAGTCTGCTGAGGAGGGAAGCAGTCCTGACGACCTGTTTGGGTCTGTGCAGCAGACAGTCCCCATTCCAAACTCAGCCCTGCTCTGTTGTGTGAGCCGGTACAGCTTATCTTAAATTTACATTCTCACCTCCTCCTCCGCACCTCTCTGTTTTCCCATTTTTCTACCCAGCGCTCACAGACAAACATCAGTCATCCTTACTCTTTCCTCTCCCTGGCCTTCCATGACCAAGGACTTGATTTGCTTAGAGGATTTTCTAAGAATGCATCTCTATTCTCGCCGTCACTATTACAGTTCCAGACCCCATGAAAATTGTTTGAAACTTGATGAGAACTTCCTTATGGGCCACTAGGTCTCCAAACTCTCACCAATCTTATCTAGTCTGCAGAGCAAAGATCAGAATATGCTTGTACACAAAGAGTTGAAAATTATAGACAGAAAAGGGGAAAGGGGAAATCTAGAGATCTGAACAGAAGTCAAATATTTCTCCAAAAGCAATTAAATACAGTTTCCTAAAGTTTGTCTTCACATAGTTATGCAAATTATAGGCAACACTGTGTCTCCCGTAATAGTGCAAATACATACCTTAACTCTACGAGTAATGCTTAGGAACCGACAAGTTTTATCGTAAAGTTCTTCCAGGTTTTCTCTGTCCCAGTAGAAATCTGGAGTGATCAAGAAGTCTGAACTCAAGTTTATACGGTGTCTTAAAAAAAAGGAAAATCATAACTTTTTATTTTCTATCTTGAATTAAAAATCATGGTCTCTATTTTTTATACTTGGTGCTTTATTGACAATTGCTGATCTCTGTAATATTTCTGAGAAACAAATTTAAAAGAATTTTAAAAATCGCAAACTAATTCAATCTTTACTATTAGTATTATTTATGAAGTAATTTGAAAACAAAATGAAACTTTGTTTCTACTTTTTTTTTTATTAAAAAGTTTTACAGTATACCCAAACATATTTTTTTGTGTGGATAGGAATTAACATGGCTCAAAAGTAAAAAAGAAAAAGGTAAAGATCGACCACTCTTACTCTTCTTCTTATTACCAACTTTCTCTCTCCTATCCCCTACCCCCTACAGGTAAACACTGTTAGCTTTCCAGTGTATGTGTGTGTGAGAGACATTATCTCTTTCGTAATTTCTATCTATTTTTACATAAGAGGAGTAAGCTTACTTTTAAATGAAACCTAAGTTGTAGAAGTAACATATAAATAGCTCACTATAAAAAAGGAAAAACCTAGAGAAGAATTCAGAGAAAAAAAGTGGTTAAGGCCTCTTAACCCAACATACAACTCAAATACTTCAGGCCCTGCAAACATGTTGCTGTGTCCTTCCAGACCTTTTTCTGTGCATACACACATGCATGTGTGCACATGTACTAGTATGTGTGGTATGTACACATATCAAGATGAATATGGGTATTTATTTTTGTTGGTCTACACAAAGGCAATCATACCGTATGTAATTTGTGCATGTTTTTATCACAGACTGACTACATTCCTTTTAATAACACATGAGCACTTTTATTGTAAAGAGAAGAAAACTTTGGATAAGAACAGCAGGACTCTACAGAAACTATTCACAAACCTAAGCATATTTAGTCCTAACTTCTGAGTTTTGATACGATAATTGGCTATATCAAATTCTGCTTGCATTCCCAAGACAAGAGGAGGGGCTCTCTCTACTCCACCTCTTACAGAACTCAAGGCTTAGATCTGCTGTGGGTGCTCCTGGTAGATGCACCCTGAGTTAGGGTCCCTGAGCTATGAGAAATGCGTAGATGACGAAACAGGGACCACCGCTCTCCAGGCCGAGTATCTAAAGAGAATGTGGAAAATAATCTCAGGTCAACTGCTTACAATGAACTCTAGTCTTATCCCATACACCGGAGGGGATGAAACACTGAACAAGGTGGCCTATTGAAAACAACTCCCAAGAATCAAGATTTCTCTTCCGCAAAACGACAATAACAAATTGGAACTTTTTCACACACTTACTTAAAATGATGCATTACTATGTTTCATCAATTTTAAGATAGTTCTTCCCAATTTAACATCTCTGAAAATGGGAGGCATCTTTAAAACTGGTATGTTATCTTACAGGTGGCAGCTGTGACTTAAATGTCAATGCCTTAAACGATTTATTTCCCTTATGCTTTCCTTTTTATGTATGACCGAGAGAGAATGTGATAGAATTTACACCCAAATAAAACTAAAAGAGCTATTTCAGCAAGTGCAAGATCGAAGCTCTGTGATAAAAAAGCACTGTATCACAGCCCTGCCGGCCTGGCTCAGGAGTTGAGCATCAAGCTATGAACCAGGAAGTCACTTTATGATTCCTGATCAGGTGACATGCCCTGGTTGCAGGCTCAATCCCCAGTGTGGGGCGTGCAGAAGGCATCCAATCAATGATTCTCTCTCAACATTGATGTTTCTATCTCTCCTCCCTTCCTCTCTGAAATCAATAAAAATATATATTTTTTAAAAAGCACAGTATCATAGTTTTAAGTGGCAGCACCATCCCTCTCCTGGGGCATCTTATGTGTCTATCAATGAAATGTGGTATGTAGCTTGTCTGGAGCAATTAGATCTATTTAGCATTCTGATGCAGTGACGTATTTTTACTGAGAATTCCCATTATCCAAATGCTAGAAGGTATCTTCCTACCTTCAAAGAACATCACCTATGCTCTCATGTAGGTTTAATGTAGATTAACTCTGATCTCTTTTGCACATGTAGACTTTCTTCAGTTCAGTCCTACTACAGCCCACTGCTTCTCATGGGTAAGAATTCTCCATGCTTATAAAGAACGAAATGAAAACAGCTCCAAGTCCCATAAAGGTGCAAATGTTGACTCTTTACTGTAGAACTACAGGAATGTCTTCTTGAGATCATGAAATACGTGAAATATTTACTGGGAACATTTACCTGAGGGCAAAGAGTTCACCCATTTTCTGCATAACTTCTTCGTGAGATAGTTTCACTTTCCTCCCAGTTTTTAAAGCCTATTTGGGAGGGGAAAAAAAAACATACATACTTACACATATATCTGCATAAGTAAGAGGACCATAAAGCAAATTCTGAAGCATTATCCAACGTAAACGACATCTCTTGGATGACTGTTTCCCAATCATGTCACTCTAATAAAAAATACTTAATCTTATTAGGTAGAAATTTTATATTCCCCTTTTCATTTCCTTTCTTACCAGCATTTTCTATATTGTATGTTTCTAATCTTATTAAAAATTCAAGACCTTTGCCCTGACTGGTGTTTCTCAGTGGTTAGAGCATCGGCTCAAGCACCGAAAGGTCAAGGGTTCAATTCCTGATCAATACCTGGGTTTCAGGATCCCTCCCCGCCCCAGGGGCATAGTTGGGGTGCATGTAGCGGGCAACCATTCAATGTGTCTCTCTCACATCAGTGTTTCTCTCTCCCCACTCCTTTCCTTCCACTCTGAAAAGCAATGGAAAAATATCCTGTGAGGATTAACACAAAAAAAATTCAGGACCTCTTATCCCAAGTATAATTATTCTTTCACGGTAAAAAGATTAATTAAAGCAAGCCTTATTTTTAATGTATTTTCAAGTTTTGATATAACTTTATATGCATTTTTCATGCCACTATTTTTTTTCACAATTTAGCAAAATACCTTTTTTAATCAAGAAAAGTAGTCATAACTTCCTTCCTTAGAGAGAGGAAGCACTTCACTTTTTTTTTTCTTTAATGCAGTTACATTAAGAATACTGCAACATCAGAGGAAAGTAATTTGAATTTTACACTTGAAAAGTAAAAACAGCCTGGCCGGTATGTGTCAGTGGTTGAGTGTCAACCCATGAGCCAGGAGGTCATGGTTTGATTTCTGGTCAGGGCACATGCCCGGGTTGCAGGCTTGATCCCAGAGTGGGGCGTGCAGGAGGCAGCAGATCAATGATTCTCATTGATGTTTCTATCTCTGTCTCCCACTCCCTTCCTCTCTCTGAAATCAGTAAGAAAAGAAAAAGGAAATTAAAAATAAAACAAATATGAAGTTTCTTATTCATCATTTTATATGTAAGTGGGATTCTTTTTTTTCTTAAAGTATAGCTTTCCTAATGTTTATTATTATTTTATTGTACTCCTAAATATATGGGTATAGTGGAAAATTTGCATTTTTCCCAAATAGAAATCAATCCTTGAAAGCAAGCATAAAATTGCTATAATTACCTCTGGAATTGACTGAATAGATTCCACAAATTGATCCAGTGATGCTTCCCAAATAGCCAGTTTCACTGGGGAAAAATTTCACAATGGATCATTTCTTTATCATCACCTTCACATTTATACAGAATGCAGAAGGGCACAGTACCTTTCCTGCCACGTCAACAATACTCTAAGACAGTGATCGCCAACCGGTGGTCCACAGACCACTGGTGGTCCCTGAGGTCCGAAAGGTTGGCGAATGCTGCTCTAAGATGCAAATCTGCTAACAACTTGAAAGTGAAATTTAAGAACAGTTAATCATCATAAGGGACAGCACTAAAGTGGCAAAAGATAGAAGAAATGAAGTTGATTTCCAAGCCCTGCTGGCAGTCCAAAGCTACATTTAATAGAATTTCTGATTTTCTAAGATTGTAGCTTGAAAACCAGAGAGAATGAGCTACATCCTGGGACAAAGGGCGGCTGCATAGGTGGGACAGGGACAGGCTTCCCTGCCCCTCAATTCCTTGGGGCTGTGAGTACAGCTCAGAAGTGCCTGGGCCCCCCAGGTGGTGTGGAGAGGCCACAGTGCAGGCTGAGGGCAAACAAATTCTTAAGGAACTTCTCAGTTTCATCAGGTGCATGGACCTTTCAGAAAAACAGAGAGCCATGTGACCCTCCCCTTTCTGTGAAAAACGAGTGTATTTTTCTCCAGAGGCCTGTGCCAGTCACACAGGGCGGGGCTTTCCTGCCTGTGCTAGAGACAAGCTAACAATGATCGCCACACAGAGAGGAGAGGAAAACAGGTAATAACAACATAAAACGTTTTTGGAGGGGGTAAGCTTTATCCATACGATTAATAAGGAATGAGGAGCTTCAGCACAGATATTTATATTGTATTTTCTTTCTCTTGCAGAAAAAAAAGGAATGCTAAAGCTTTGCTGAGTATTCTATAAAAACATGTCCAAATCTTTACTAAATACTTCAACTTCCCTTGAGATGAAAACTATGCAGTGCTTCCTCGGATAAGTAGTATTAACTCACCTGAAAGGCAGAGAGCATTGGAGAAGGCGAATTTCTCTAGGATGGCGTCATCCACATCTAGCTCTGAATTTAACCTGATTTCTCCTCGGTGCAGTTTCGACTGCCCCCTGTGTAGAGGGAAACAAAATGTATCCTGTCCGTCTTAAAAAGCACTTAATTTTTTTCTTTTGAAAAAGTCACCTTAGAATCTTTCTAGAGGTCATTTTGGTAATTTGTATCAAGAGTCTTATAAATGTTCTTATACCCTTTGATTCAAGTAATTCCATGTCTCGAAATTCATTCTAAGAAAATAAAAGATGTGAAGATTTATGTACAAAAAACTTCATGGTCCAATGTTTAATAGTAAAAAATTAAGAAGAAATGTTCAACTTGAGAATGGTTTGTTTATAGTATCCCATAAAAAAGTTATAATGCATATCTTGGAAGGATATTTAATGGAAAGGAAAAATAATCACAATAAATTGTTAACTGAAAAAAATGTTGAATTAAAAGTATACAGTGTAATTTAAAATCACACTGATGTAGTGTGGGTGGGAGGAAGATGGCAGCTGTGAGAACTAAGGGGTCCTGGCCGGTGGCTCGGCTGGTTGCAGTGTCAGCCCGTGTATCAAAGGCTGCGGGTTGATATATTCCATCCCGGTAGGGGCGCGCACGGGAGGCAAAGGATGGATGTTTCCCTCTTTCTCTCTCCCTTCCTCTCTAAAATAATAATTAAAAACATATCCTCGGGCGAGGATTAAACAAGCAAAAAACTAAGTTGCACATGTAGAGACCTCAGGAAGGGACTGGGGAGATGGGCTAATGGAGGGGATGTGGGAACATAAACATCAGAAGCAAGTGGGAGAAGTATAGGGTGAATCTTCCCACCGGATGTGAGATGTTGAAGGACCCCAGGCCTCGCCACAGAGCTGAGGGAGGCAGCAGGCAGGAGTCACAGGCAGGGCCCACAAAACCACCACGCTGCTGGGCTGCTGGCTGGGTGAGGTGGTCTCACTGAATGAAACCAAATCACTGACGCTGAGGCCCAAAGAAGTAAGGACCTGACCCCTCCTTAGACTAACAGGTAGTGAGAATGAGGCCGGAGTGTGCGTGCGGGCGGGTGGGGGAGAGTACCCAGGAAGCAGCAGTTCGATCTGGAGGTAGAGGCACAAAAGGGGGTTCATGGTAACTAGGGCCACAAGGCCAAGTGCTTAATAATTACTAAGATTCCATCAGCTCCTCATTTTGTGGTGTCTCTTAGGTTCACATCCCACTTTCAACTACCGCGACCATGGGCCCAGGTCCTCACTCCCTGGTCAGGTGCCCTTGGGCAACACAGGAAGCCGGTTAATCACAATGACAGGGTTTCTGCCAGGATTCAATGAAATGATGCACGAAAAGTACGTAGACCAGTGTTGGCATAGGCAAGGGGTTCGTCTTTCCTGATCACTCCTCACTCGTACCCATCCAGGCTTTCAGTGTCTCTTCCTAATGGTCCTGAAGCTCTTCCTTTATGAGTATTCCACCAGACAAGTAACTCCCGGGGAAAAAGACCTTTCAACCTGGTTCCTACTGCCTTCTCTCTACCCCTAACATCTCTTCATTACTCCCACCCCCTGCCAAGACAGCCCATACATCCCCCCTGGGATAGTCTGTCAGGACCCATTTCTACAAGTGGTCCTCTTAGATCACTCCCTCATTACATCCTGTTAATGCCAAAAATGTATCAATAGGGAAAAATGGACTCAAGAGAAAACTACTAGAATAATCTGAGGGGTTCGTTCTGATGAAGGCATACTATTTTACTGATTTAGGCTGCTTACCATTTCGGGGTTAGGCTATCTGTTTGTTTTGATTTATGAGTAGCCCAAGAAGGTAAAAAAAGTAGTATTTATTATGCAGGGATGGGCAAAAGTAGGTTTACTTGTTGTGAGTACACAGAACAGAGCTTGTTCTTATATTATTAATTATTGTATTATTTTCCATACCAACAACTGTAGACCTACCTTTGCCCACCCTGTATTTTTAAGCTTTGCATTTGTACCAACAACTGTTTTCTTAACACTAGTCTACGAATTCATCTATCGTTTATCTCGGCTGCTTTTCCCTCGCTGTCCCAGGCGCGCTCCCCGTGAACTGGCGGAAGTCGCTCACTCTGTTTTTATGTAGTTGAGCTCTTCGTTCTCCCAGTGCACCAGCGCCGTCTCATAGGGCTGCACTTCGTGCTTCTCCAGGACCTGCATCACATGCTTCATCTGGAAGGAAAGGAAGATGAAGCTGAAATGACCCGGCTCCTTCCGTGCGAAGTGTGCGACGTTTTCATGACAGTGGATGGCATTTCTCCTGCTGTTCAGTTCATAAGGAAAAGGCAAATTCATTGTGACAGTAAACTCACCAGGAAGACATATTCATTTGTCTTTATATTTGGAAAACACAAAAGAGCATAAAGAAGAAAATAAAAATTATCATTATCCCACAACCCAAAGAAAACCACTAGTAAAATTACGGTTTGTATTCTTTAAATTTAACCTTTAAAAAATGTTAAGTAACAGACTTTAAAAAATTTAAACAGCACAGAGGTCCCAAAAGTGACAATCTCGCCCTGCTCTCCTAAACTCCTAATCCCCGAGAACCAGTCAACTCCGTGCACAGCCCGCCACTTTTTTCCCGTGTGTATATAGTACATTGACTTTGCTTTTTATAGGAAACTAGAGGCCCAGGGCACGAATTCGTGCACAGGTGGGGTCCCTCAGCCTGGCCAGGGATCCGGCCAGTCAGGGCCATCTCGCCCAGTCCCCATCGGGCCGATGGGGGCCGGCCAGCTGGGGAGGGGCTGTGGGAGGGCTCCAGGGCATGTCTGCCCCTCTCACCCAGTCGCGATCATCCAGACCCCAGCAGCAAGCTAACCTACCGGTCGGAGTATCTGCCCCCCCTGGTGGTCAGTGTGTGTCATAGCAACTGGTTGAGTGGTTAACCGAATGGTCGATTGATCGGTCGGACACTTAGCATTTTACGCTTTTATTATATAGGATGGGATCATAGTGCACATAGGAACGTTTTCATGCAGAAACTGCAGTCTGGTTAACTGTCCTAAATGTGCACCCATGGCGGGGGGAGTCCTCTCTCCACTAGGACGAAGTGCACATCTGTATGTGTGTATCTGCATGGCCTTGTGGGAATATTTCTTTAGGAATTGCTAGATCAAAGACATGTACAATTACAATTTTGATAAATTTTGCAAAACCGCTCTCCCAAATAGTTTTCCAATTTTAGAAAACATTTATGAGAGCATTCTTTAAAAACCCTGGTATTATCAGCCTTTTAGATCTTTGCCACTTCAAATAGCCAATCTGTATCATCTTTTTCTTGCTGGTCATTTATATTTCTCTTTCCTTCAGGAAACGCCCCCAGTTACCTCCGTGTGTGTGTGTGTGTGTGTGTGTGTGTGTGTGTGTGTGTTTACTCTTTGTAAAACTGGAATTATATGAGGTATACTTTTCTAACCAACTCTGCTATTATATTAGTTATAATTTGTAACCTGCTCTTTTAATTTAACTGTATTGTACACACATTTTCTACCACTTCCTAGGACTATTTTTTCCACGATTTTTAAGAGCTGTAGTATATTCTACATTTACTACAGTAGTAAACTCGTAAAATTTGTAGTATTTAATGAAATTCCTACTATCATGTATTTTGGTTATTTCTCCATTTTGCTATTGTAAACAATGTGTTGATGAACCTCATGTATCATCCACCATGCATAACTGCAACCATTTCCTTTGGATAACTTTCTAGATGTAAATCGCCGAGTTAGATACAAAGCTTTGATGTGTATGCTCAAACTGCCTCTAAAAAGGTTGTGTTAAACAAATCCTGACTGGGGTACTGGAGAAATTGTTTCCTGTGAGTGATAAAGTCCTAGAAAACTGGTCTAAAAATAAGACTCAGAGGACCAGCTCCCGTGAACTGTGTGTAACGTTATTCATTTTGTAGGTTACCATGTATGGAGTATACTTCCTTCTGACTGCAGTGTACCTAGGATTGTTTTGATTCTCCCAAAATTAGCATATGCTCAGAGAATGCAGGAGATTTATAAGCCAAAATAGAATGTAATTTGGAAGATGAAACTGCTAGGATAAATATGACATAATGCAGAGCAAACAAGTTGTAGATTACCTGTTAATTCATCTCCCAGTGGCTCAGATTGTTGAGTGTTAACAATTTATTCTCAGAAAACTATATTTTTATACTTTTACACCTTATTTATACTCACAGTTTTGTCTTTTACATTCCAGAACACAGCAGCTCCTTCCCTAATTTAAAAGAATAAAAGAATCAACGAAGTTAAAGCTAGAATACATGCTTTAGGGCCATACATAAAGCCATGCTTGGGTGACTTCTAGAATGTATCCAGAATGCAATTTAAAAATATGTGATTTATTACTGATTTGACATTATGGTTCCTAGGTGGATATGCCAAAACAAAAGCTACTCTTTGAACTCTTGAGAAAACCTGACCTCTCAATAATTCATGACTTCTCTCATGGTTTTCAGAATAAATAACTCTTTTATAATATTATGGAACGATATATCTAGACTGTTGTATACTTGCTTCAATTTTGCCGTACAAAAATCAGAAAAAGGACATTTTTGAGACTCGTCTTAGCTCTCCTACAGATTCTGCTTTAGGAGTAGAATAGAGGGCCATGCTTCATAGCTGTGGACTAAAGAGACTGAGATGAATGAAAGCCTCAGGTGGCACAGGCACCTGGGGAGTGAGGCCCCCATCCTCAGTGCTTATGGCAGAATGACAAGGAAGCCGCAGGAGCCTCGGAATCCAATTCTGGCTTTGATAGAATTTAAGGCCTAAAAGCTATAAACAACTTGTTTTGATTTCTGCAGTCTGTGTGTGGAGCTGTTTACGCAGGACATAAAAAAGGGAGTTATGCCCTGACCGG
This sequence comes from Myotis lucifugus, assembly GCF_000147115.1. NCBI lineage: Eukaryota > Metazoa > Chordata > Mammalia > Chiroptera > Vespertilionidae > Myotis > Myotis lucifugus. The sequence continues at coordinate 706,487 of NW_005871453.1, read as the reverse complement.
TTTGGCTCAGTGGATAGGCAATCGGCCTGCAGACTGAAGGGTCCCAGGTTCGATTCCGGTCAAGGGCATGTACCTTGGTTGCGGGCACATCCCCAGTAGGGGGTGTGCAGGAGGCAGCTGATCAATGTTTCTCGCTCATTGATGTTTCTAACTCTCTATCCCTCTCCCTTCCTCTCTGTAAAAAATCAATAAAATATATTTTAAAAAAAGGGGGGGGGGAGTTATGGCTCTGGGTTATTGCCCTGGAGGAAGGAAGGGTGGAAATGGAAGGAAGGTAAAATATCCTGACCCCCTAGCAGCCTTCAGACATTTCTTAAGCCATGCACTTAGCATCTGGGCTAAAAGATGATAGCCTAGTTCCTACCCTCACGGAATGCCCAATCTGGAAAGACTGATCCTAGACTGCCCATTTCAACAGCGTGTGACCAGTGCTCTGACAGAATTAAGCAGCATATACCTGGATGCGCACTGGACGGACACAGTTCCCAAAGGACCAGCAAGCCAGTCACAGGAGAGGAGGAGAGGAGGCAAACAGCGGAGGGCACACCCTGTGCTCAGGAGAAGGTGGGAGGGACGGGCAACCTCTCAGAACAAACAGCTAGTAGTTTGCATGCTGTGTACGTGGGCCAGTAGTGGGCAGTCAGGGTGGAGGCAGGGAGGAACTTT
>NW_005871453.1:691496-705376 GCF_000147115.1 Myotis lucifugus | reverse complement strand
GCCGTACTCTTAGGGGAAAAAGAATGTAAAATTTCATTAATTATTGATTGATTACATGTTGAAATAATATTTGAGGTATGTTGAGTTAAATAAAACACACTACTAAATTTAATTTGAGGCATTATATGATCTTATTAGTGTTATTTAAAATTAAATTCATCTTCTTTTTAACTTTAAAAAATGTGGCTATTAGAAAATGTATCACTACAGATGAAGCTTGTGTTTGTGGCTGGCATGATATTTCTAATGGACGGCACTGACCTCAGAATTCAAATTCCTCCCACTATTCTACTGGGACTACACGTTGAACTCTGAATTATCTTCAAAGTAACATCAAAAGATGAGTCATCGACAGAGGCAATGATAGGGCTTCCAGTTATCATCAACCACACAGGCCGTATAAGGCCCACAAAATCATTTGGTCTGGCCCCGCCAAGGCATTAGGGGTGAGTTAATTGTTTGACCAAATACAGGAGGCTAATTTTTAAGTTGATAGTTTTGTATGGCCCGAGAATGATGTTATAAATATCCAAATGACCCGTGGCAGAAAAAGGGTTCCCTACCCTTGAACTACAAGGATGAAGACCACAAAGACTTTATCAAAGTCTGGTTTCTTCCGGATGCTCCATGTTTCTGTTCTGCCACTTGTAAGTCCCCTGCTTGTGGATAATTCACTTAATTCCCCTGACACTCCCCCCCGCGCCCCCCCCCACCCCCCCGTTTCCTCAGCTGCAATATGGGAATAACGGACTTTTCTCAAATGTTGGGAGGGTAGTATGAAATTACTCTAAGTGGTTTCTACTATCGTTACCCTTCCCCTCAGCCACTCGGCAGTGTTTGACATTAAAGCAACCTTTCAGTATTGGAGTAAGTGTGAGCCAGGTCACAGTGAAAGTGTCTGGACAGGTAAAGCGGCTAAAACATCAGTTAAAGAGCTGCAGAGGGAGAGGAAGAAAAGGAAGAAAAGGCAGCAGGGCAGGCAGCCAGAGTCTGATAAGTAAGGGGCCTGAAGATGAATGGAAAATGGATGCTTTACCTGTACTTAGTAAATGCAAATGCAGACTTTAAAGAGACAAGGCAGGGGAAGATTACTTACTGCTTTTAATATATTTTATTGATTTTTTACAGAGAGGAAGGGAGAGGGATAGAGAGTTAGAAACATCGATGAGAGAGAAACATCGATGAGCTGCCTCCTGCACACTCCCCACTGGGGATGTGCCCGCAACCAAGGTACATGCCCTTGACCGGAATCGAACCTGGGACCCTTCAGTCCGCAGGCCGACGCTCTATCCACTGAGCCAAACCGGTTAGTGCTACTTACTGCTTTTAAAAATTATTTTACAGGAGGGTTTACCAGAAGATTCCTAAAACTGACAAGCCCTCCTGGATATAATAAGAATCAAAGGATATATTTAAACCACAAACTCACTACTGAGAGGGGAGCACACCTGACCTTTAAAGACCACATTACCCGCCCACGCGTCCACCTCCCAGTGGGGTTCTTTCTTGTCTTACCTGAAGAAGAATATTGTTCCAGGATCACCTTCTTTTGCAGAGTTTTCCACACCCATCACCAAAATATTGGCTGCATCTGTGATTTAAAATAAATGACTGAAAAGCTATGTCACGAGGTGACACAAGGTTTAAAAGGCACCTATAAAGGTTTAATCAAGAACTCATGATCATTTCTTCATACACCATTAAGCACTCTATTAACACGTTGTCCATCTTCCTACTAAGGTTTTCCGAAAATGTTCATGAACAGGAAAAGGCCGTAGGACATGACTTTCACAAAACATTCAACAACCTGTGAAACTATTAGTGCTATTTAAAACTGCTCACTCATACCCATTTTGATTCAGTAATCACTAGTCCAGTTAATTATTATTAAAGTCTTAGTTTCAATACAACTAAAGCTCAAGAAATAAACTTCTTTCTACAAAATTAATTTAAAATAAAATGTGAAGAACCATTTATATATTCTCATCCTTTAAATACCATTTTATTTATAATTTTATATATTAATAATATAATTCTCAAACGACTAATCTTCCTGAATTTTAAATGATACTGTGTAAATTGAGAGTAAAAAAAAAAATACAGAAACAAAGCTACTGACCATTTCAAAGTTAATTATGAGAACTACCACCATAGTCACCTGTAACGTTGAAATATTTTAACCTTTTAAATATTAAATATCAATATACAAATACTCATCCATAAGTTTTTACAAGTATATGGATATCCTATAAGTTGTAAATATATTAATATATCAATTAATACATATACTAATATTAATATGTAAAAAGTTATATATAATTTCTTAACCTCAAATTAGGATCTTCAAAGTTTCAGAATTTCTGCTAGAAGCTAGGGAATTCAGATAGGGACCGAACCCTAAACCACCTTTTTTGGGTGAACTCTAACTTCCCTAAATCCTACAGAGGGCAAAGTCCACCTGTAGCCGAGAGCAGCATAAATGGAGGTGGAAGCCTCGGCAGGGAGAACGGTGCAAGCAGCCCCTGTGTGCAGCGCCCAGGCCGCCCTGCCCGGCGGCCAAGGGCGACTCCGCTTTAGGGGCCCTGGACAGAGCTCCATTTTTCTAAGTCAATTATGCCTGTTTTTGCCATCAAATAGAACAAACAATCTGTTCAGATCATCAAGGCTGAGAAAGCATAATGATATTTGGACTATTTCATGTGAGAATTCCTGTAAGAATTTTCTCTGTAGCAGGGGGTTTTCAACCTACTAGTTTTGCTACTTTAAGGTAAATTCATGAATTTCCATCAAAGTGTTCCAAGTTACTTATTTTTTTAATATAGAGCAGACTATTTTCTCAAGAATCCTTCCTGACAGTAGTCTAACATCGTCGGTTAAGGTTATTTTAATATTGTGTTCATCTTTTAGCTCATTTCCTTAGTTTTGAAGTCTTGGGTTATATGGCAAATTTTTCTTTAAAGGCTCTCCCCAACATCTCTATCAATCTCCTGGTTCAGCAGTAACACTAAAGTAACATTTCAATGCGGCAGCGATGAACTGCCATGGCCTTCATCATCCAAGGTACTGGTGATGCTGTGCAGCTTAACAGGTCTTTTTGATTTTAATCTGAGAACTGAGCTCCCATAAACTACATTCTAATTTCTTATCTTTGTATGTTGTTTGTATGAAGAGGTTCAACCACCACTTTTGTGATGCAATCCTTTGAACAGAAAATGAAACTGAAGCAAGTGCAGACTTAAGACAGTATCAGAGGAAAAGCATTCCCTGATGCATTTGGACATACTTGGCCCCAGGTTCAAGGAGATGTACCTCTAGGCAGGCTGGTCACTTCCACATATCCCTGAGAGGCCAGGTCTTGAGAGAGCGCGCCCAGGTGATACTCATCCGCAGTTGCAAATGCCGTGCAGTGCATCAGGTCCTGTTTCGGCGAGATTAGCATGACAGGGGTCACCGGGAGGCCGAAGTGTCTGCAATGACTGCTGTCACCTTACAGGCTCCATCTTGCAAAGCTAGTGTTTCTCCAAACATCTCAAAGACTCAGACAAGGGATGTATGAGAGAGGAGGAGGAAGGGCAGCAGACAGACAGGTTGCTGCTGAGTGTATGAAAGAACTTGCTCCTGCCAGCCAAGACGGCGGATGGCTATCCTGAGAGGGAAGCCGCTCCCCTACTGGGAGTTCAGGCACAGAGTGAGCGAAGATACGGAGGACTAAGGCATCATATGGGTGCCTGGGTGACACGCTATTTATTTATTGATTGATTGATTGACTGGATGACATGCTATTCAAAAAGTCTCTCCAACTCCGAGTTCCCATGACTCTTATTCACAGCCACATTATTATTTAAGGTCATTTAATAACCTGTCACTAGCCTGTACAAGCAGAGATTATTTGAAATCTACAAAGGAAATATAGATCTTTTACTCTGGTTAATATTAAGCACAATGTTTCATATATCTGAGAATGCACCCGGGTTTGGTTCCTGCACCGTCTCGTCCGTGTGTACATGTAAACATTCATGATTTGTGTCTGTACAGTACACACATGAAAAGACGGTCCAGTGTAGTGTTTTTCTCAAACTGTCAGTCACAACCCATTGGTGCATCCTGATATCAGTTTAGTGGCCCAAACCAGCTGAAAAACAAAACTAAACAGAATAAAACAGAAAATACTAGAGTACATTATTCATAGTAAGGATACATTTTATTTGGTGAAGTTTTCTGTCACTTAGATATGTCTAAGTATGTATGCAGGGTCACTATGTATATATAATATAAAATACGTTTCTCACTTTGGGACGAGGTCAATAAAGTCAAAAGCCATTTGGCACAGGTGCTAAGAGTTCAGGCACAGAATTTGATTAATTTTTAAAAATCAAAATAATAATGCCTGCCTTTTAGGGTTTTTGTGAAGTTTAAACAAGGTGATCAATGTCCACTACTTAGAACCCTGACTGGCACAAATGCTCAACATTTCTTACAGTTATTAAGCCACCAAAATGTATGGGAGGTTAAAAAGTTTATCAAGTAAATTACATCTGAACATTCACACATTCCTAATTTTCTGTATTAATATCTACTGATCAGAACGAGTGATTCTATTCCTTTGATATATATGGGGCTTTAGCCCATCACTGATCAAAAGAGGTGAGTCACTAAATCAAAAGTTATTCCTGGGACTCAACTCATCTCAGCTCCTAAAGTCTTTCCTTTTCTGTTCCAGCCCTGGTATGAAATTCAAGAAAAGGAGTATATTAATTCCTTCCTTTCTCCCATCAGCAATAAATTACAATTTTACACAAAATCCAGATTTCCACCGTCTTTTGATCATGCGGAAGAACTGGCAATAATCGACTAGGGCTGAGGGGGGGCTGAGGAGGGGCGGGCCCCCCAGCCCACACAGCCTCCCACTCCCTGCTGTCTCGTCTACGTCACCCCCATTTGGTACTGGCCAGGCCCATCTGTGCTGAAAATGTTCACTCTTTTGCACTCTCAAAAATGGGGCAAGGCAAAGCATTTCATCACCATTTCCAGGAGAAAATTTATTCTGAGCTCCAAAGAGTCAGATTATAAATACATTTTAAAACACAACCTGTTTTCCCCTTAGCCAATCCAAGGACCTTCTCTGCAGATTCCCTAAAGATTGTCACATGTCCTTCTCTCCTGGGTCCCATTTAGTTTTGCTAAAAGTTCTAGCCAGTATCACACGGCGTACATGGCTGCCACACTACTTTCTGTGTCCTCCTTAACCCGAATCTCTGTTTAACTTATGGCTTCTTCTACTAACAAGTGATTCATAAAGTTTTTCAGTCTGACTTGGTAGACATTTTTTTTCCCTTTGCTCTTAAATTGCAAGACTGTATTTAAATCTATTTGGTAAAAGGAAAGAGAATTACGAAGTGTCCTGATTTTGCATTTCCTCCTATTAATTCAAAGTGTTACTACTTTGTGAGAAGCTTTCATTTTCATATATGTCTTTTACTTAATTTTTATAATGAATCCTTATTTAGTGAGCATTTTATACATACACACACATAGTACAAATTTCAGGTTTTAAAATGGGGTAAAAAAAAAATGGGGTCAACAACTTGCTCTTAAATAAATGTGCCAAACCAACCAAAAATAGTTCTTAGATTTAAGACCTAAATTTAGGCCTTCCTATTTTAAAATGTTAAAAACAAAACAACCCAAAGCCAAGAAAACCACAACACTTTCGGTTATGGGTTGTTGTTTTTTTTCCTGGCCACAGAAAACACGTTCCAGCAGATGGGGCTAGAAAGCTATACATGATTCTTGTTTTAGCATCACACGTTCTGATGAGACACTTGTCTTAAAAAGGAAAGTTTATTTTGTTCACATTCTGTTCCTGAAGAACATCAGCACATTACAGTAATGCCGCTTCCCTACCATAAGGGGGAAATGCATGTCTTTCCTGATATGTACAGATTGTAGGTGAAGCTTATTAAACAGGTACATTTTACGTTACTGTTACAATGCTTTAGCTTTCAAGCTTTTGACTGCAACCTATGGTGAGAAGTCCTTTCACATACACAGCAGATATATGCGCATATGCACACACCAGCAACTGACACCGTTTCCCCAAACAATATTTTTCACCTTTACCACTTGTAATGCATTCTGATACATTTGGTGATGGAGGAACTAATTTCTCGTAAGACATTTTTATGTCTTTCTTTTTTTCTCTGTTAGACAACAAGAAATATATAACTCAGGAGGATTTCCTCCTTTCTTTGATCATTGGGCTTTGCAGAACTAATGCATTAGTCATACCAGGTACTTGATAATCTTTATTCCTCTGTTCATGTCAATTGTTTGCTCTACTGTAAATGTAATGCTTTTATTACCTCACTTGACACTGTATTAAATTTTGAAAAATCTACTTCAAATCCTTTCTTCTAAACAGAAGAAAAGTCCCACAGAAAAATAAAAAAATGGAATTCAGGATAATTGCTCCCGAATCTAAGGCTAGCCCAGAGAAGTAATGCCTCTTTGACGTTTTATAACCGACAACAACAAAAAAAGTAACATCTTTGACCTTGTCAGGATCTTCGTAAGAAACCTGCTTCTGCTCTATGCTGCTCGACAGAACAAAAGAAAAAAGGGAGTTCATCTTCCTCTTTTTGTATCTGCCTTGAATTGGGGTTTTTATGCTTAAATTAATCTCAGTCACTTAGATACTGGATTTCCCGGACTATCACAAAGCTGAATGATATAATAAAACATCAGGAGCTAGGAAGAAGAAATGAGAGAAGTTCACACGGAGCTCTTCCATCCTTCATATACTGGGTTCAGAGGGGCCATACGAGAATTTAAACAAAAGCAGAATCCAAAATGAAAATCATTCTTCGATGCCTAACTTCATAATCTGAAGATTAGTAATGAGGGTCTGTAGATCTTTTCAAAGGAAGCCAACAGCCCAGTAAAAAAACACAACAAGCCCTAGCTGGTTTGGCTCAATGGATAGAGCATCGGCCTGCGGACTGACAGATCCCAGTTTCGATTCTGGTCAAGGGCACATGCCCTGGTTGTGGGCTCGATCCCCAGTAGGGGAATGCAGGAGGCAGCCGATCAATGATTCTCTCTCATCATTAATGTTTCTATCTCTCGCTCCCCCTCCCTTCCTCTCTGAAATCAATAAAAATATACTTAAAAGAAACACACACAACAAAATTAAACATGCTTAGGGTCCACTCAGAATTGAGATGTTCAGACAGACATTCTAACCTGTTTTCTGATAGATTCAGCAGGCCTGATCAAGTTTTAAATATTCTACATTCCTTTAAAAATAAAAATAAAAACCTCACCCAAGGATATGTTTTTATTGATTTTTAGAGGGTGAGGAAGGGGGGGGAGAGGGAGGGAGGGAGAGGGAGAGGGAGAGAGAGAGAGAGAGACACACACATTGACATTGATTGGTTGTTTCCTCCCGCACACCTGACCAGAGATCAAACCCTCAATCAACTGAGCCACCTGCAGGGCCACATTCCTATTTTTTAATGATGAGGAATACAGACATAGAAAAAATTCCTTTGCCTCTTTTCCATCCTTCCCAACTTAAAACATTTATTAAGTACAAGGCACAGTTCTAGGTATTATGCAAGATAGGAAGGTTAACAAAGGGCTTGATCCTGACCCTAAATATTTCTCATTTAGAGGGGAAATGTGATTATAGCTGAGAAATTCCCATATACCTTGTAATAGTGAACAAAAATACCCCTTCAACCTTCAAAGAATAAAAAAGCAAAAACCTTCCCCCTGCCTTTTGATTTGACCTTGCCACGTCATCTCACCACCCCACCCATGTAGTCCCATGGACTAATGAATGCTTACCTGTCTGCACAGTTACTAAAAAAATTATTTCTAATTGAATAAAGAATTCAATTTGATTGAAGGAATTCAGTTTGATTTTTTTTTAAATGAGTGTTTTTTTAGGGCACCATTCCTAGACTGCATTTAATACTAGTCTGCCGGAAGCCAATTCCAGAAGGTCATAATTGCAAGAGTTTCATCAAAAGGTTGATGGAACTTGGGGACTCAACAAGGGCCGAGTCACATATGTTGTCGCCTGTTAGGAATGGCTAAAGGCATTTCTCCAAACCGGAAAAGGGATGACTGCTTGCTGCCAGACAGCTCAGGGCATCTTCATCTACATGTTATTGCCTCCTACTGGCCAAACACCTGAATAGCCGTAGGCAAATTCTTCCAATCTGACAATGGATTCTGTACCTAACCCTACCCTTTGAAGTGTATATATCTACCTTGCCTTAGGACAAATTGTGCTAATAAAAAGCAAGGGGTCCTGAGACGAAGAGAATTTAGTTCATTTAACTCGTTTCCCGCACTCCCTAACGCCTTTCAAAATTAAGTTTTGTCTCTGGACTCTTATTTAAGTTACACACAGCCCTTCTCCAGATTTCCTGAACCCTTCTAGATGCTGGAACAAGAACCCTGGCACTAGTCTTCTTTTGCAAAGTTTCCTTAGGCCAATAACTAAGCCTTTCGTAAACTATATTTGTACATTTAATCACCTATAGTTTGTCTTTATATGTCTCACTAATTCTTTTTTTTAAAAAATATTTTATTGATTTTTTACAGAGAGGAAGGGAGAGGGACAGAGAGTCAGAAACATCCATGAGAGAGAAACATCGATCAGCTGCCTCCTGCACACCCCCCACTGGGGATGTGCCCGCAACCAAGGTACATGCCCTTGACCGGAATCGAACCTGGGACCCTTCAGTCCACAGGCCGACGCTCTAGCCACTGAGCCAAACCGGTCAGGGCTGTCTCACTAATTCTTAACATTAAGATTTTGATTCCCTTTGAATATAGTAAGTTTTACTCTTTGGCAAAGATCTTGATGAAAAAATTGCTGAGCTGTGTGCGATCCATGCTAGCCTAGAGAGGGAGCGATTATTCCTCAACCGAAGGCCCCCACCACGTTTTTACCTCGTTCACGGACAGAACCGGAAGGTTGGTCCTGGACGGTTGCCGGGTCCTCGAAGCTTTTAGTGATCTCTTGATCTGCGGAAAGTCTTGTTTAGGAACCAGCGTTTCTGTTGACGTGGATGAGCAATGCCTCTCGATGATTTTTAAAAGCCACTTAGGACCTAATCGATTTGGTTTGTGAGTCATCGGGTGCGGGCCCACAGACTTCCTGGTGGGGAGGCGCGCTTGTTCACCTTGGCAACGTGCAGTGCTGGATGCAGAGAACACGCTTGTGTTTGCTGCGTTCGGGTTCATTTCCAGGATCTGGGACTCATTCAAACCACCGGCTCTGGTATCAGGAAAGAACAAATCCAAGGTCTGACTTCTCGCCAGGGCGCCGCGTGTTGCGCTCTCAAGTTCCTTAAGTGGTTTTCCTGTTCGATGAACCAGTCTTTGGCGCTGACATGCTTTTGATAAAACGCAGTGAGATCTGGCCAGGGCATGGAGAAGTCTGGCTGACATGACCACATCCCAAGCTAGAAGGAAAAGAATTCAAAGTTCAAGTGTTGCTATTGCTGTTTTTTAAAGTTTCAAAAAATACATAATATTTTCCTAGGTAACAGGGCATATTTCTGTAAAAATATTTGCAAAACAGATACAACCTAAGTCTAGCAAAAAAAAAAAAAAAAAGGTTACTAAATAGATACAAGTATTTCTGCTACTTTTCCTCTAATCAACCTTCAGCCTTTTTTTCTGGAAGATTACAAGATTATAAAGCTGACATGACAAGAAAGAGCTGCGAGAACTCTCCATTTACTTCATTAGCATATCTATTTTTAAAAATCTGTCCTTATAAATTCCTTTATTCAAAATGTATTCAGCCTTTGCAATGAGCTGGGGTCAGGCATGCTTCCATGAAAGGACAGGGTCCCTGCCATCGTGGTGCCAACGGTCTCCTGGGGGGACAGGATCTCCATCTGTTCACTGTAACTCTGTGGAAGGCCCTAGGCCAGGGGTGGGCAAACTTTTTGACTCGAGGGCCACAATGGGTTCTTAAACTGGACCGGAGGGCCGGAACAAAAGCATGGATGGAGTGTTTGTGTGAACTAATATAAATTCAAAGTAAACATCATTACATAAAAGGGTACGGTCTTTTTTTTTAGTTTTATTCATTTCAAACGGGGCGGATCCGCCCACAGGCCGTAGTTTGCCCACGGCTGCCCTAGGCCCTAGCAAAGACCCACGGAGAACCACGCAGGAGCTCGCAGGAGCTTGCCCCATTCCACAGGAAGAGTCAGGAAAGGCTCCCAGGAGGATTTAAGCTGCTACTCGAAGGGGAAAGTGCTTTTCAGGTTGCAGTGAGGATAGGGGATGTCAGACAGACAGACAGACACAAATACATAGACACACTTTCTTTTCACACAAAGAAACCAGACTACTTAAGTAATTTCCCCCACTATTTATAGTATAGAATATTTATTCTTTCCAAGTAAGCCTGTAGCAGGCAATTAAAAATATGTTACAAAATCACACGTTAGGTGTGGAGATACAAGTGGGAGTCAGTGATCTCAGGATTCACTGTCCAGCAGGGGAAACAGACACATTAATGTTGTGAGCACTACGGCAGGAATTGCTGTTGGGCCTGGGAAGGGAGCATCTGGGGTAAGGCGAGGGCAGGACAAAGTCAGAGGTGACAGTTGAACTGGGTCTCAAAAGGGCAGAGGGATCAGCAAATCAAACACCCCAGGTACACAGTTCTGTTTACCTGACAAACAAGTGTAGCTTCAGGGGAGGCGGGAGTAAGCTGCCTCAGCCATCAGCACTGACAAGGAGCAGTGGCCAGATCATAAGCGATCCTAGAGCGTTTCTGTGGGTAGGGGGAAGCCAGAGCTTTCAAATGTGAGACTCACAGGGCCAAAGGATGTTTAAGAAACGTATCTTTGGCCCTAGCTGATTTGGCTCAATGGATAGAGCGTCGGACTGCGGACTGAAGGGTCCCGGTTTGATTCCGGTCAAGGGCACATGTCCGGGTTGTGGGCTCAATCCCAGTGGGGGTGTGTGTGTGTGTGTGTGTGTGTGCAGGAGGCAGCTGATCAGTGATTCCCTCTCATCATTGATGTTTCTATCTCTCTCTCCTCCTCCAGGTCAGGAAACTGAGGCTTAAAGAGGCTCACTGGTCAGTTAGCGAGTTGCAGCGATGTAATTAAAACCGAGGCTTTCCAGTTCCCAAAACAACACTTGTACCCACAGCACTGTACCACAGGGACAGAGGGAGGAGGGCAGGACGGGGGTGGGGGGTGTTTAGGGTTAGGGTGGGGCAAAAGTTGGTTTACAATTATTCATATGGAAAATAATACAGTAATTAATAAATAATAATACCAGGTTCTATCTCCAGCCAGAGCACATACAAGCACTCAAAGCCCTGGCTGGTGTCACTCAGTGGTTAGCGTGTCAGTTCTACAGAAGGAATGATTCAGCTCTTCTCCCCTCTTTCTTCTATGCCATTTATTTTTACTGGCACATTCCTATCAGCATACAACGATGCTTCCATTTCTCCCGTCTGATAAAACCAACTCTCCCCTGGCTCCATCTTCCCTCCCATATACTATACCTCTTCTCTGAGCTCCCTTCCTTTTAGAGTTTTATTTGCTGTCTCTGACTCCTCGTCTCTGATTTTTCTCAAACGCACTCCAATCAGGCTTTCATCCCCACCCCTTTACCACTTGTCAAGGTCACCAATGACCTCCACATTTCTAAGTCCAATGGGCACTTCTCAGTCTTTGGTTTAGCTGACTTATCAGCAACATCTGATACAGCTGATCACTCCACCCTCCTGGGAGCACCTTCTTCCCTCGGCTTCTTCTAGGAGTCCCCACGGGCCACTTACCTACTGCACTGGTGGCACCTTTGGTCTCTGGCTGGTTTCTCAACCCCTCAAGAATGGAACGAGCTAAGGCTCAGTATTTTTGCCACTGCTCTTCTCTCTTCTCAGATCTTGGTGATCTCACCCAACCTCATGACCTTATACCATCTTACTCCTTAATGAGTATCAAAAACTTACCTCTAAACCACTCTCATTCACACACAAAATGTAGCATTCTCAAAACTCAGTTTCTGAAATCTACCTACAAATCCTATTCTTCCCACAGTCTCTCTCCCCCTTTCATGAAATAGCAATCACATCCTTATCTTTGCTAAAGCCCAAAACCTTGGTTCTTCTCTTCATTCTCTATACCCAATCTGTCAGCAAACCCCACTTGCTTTATTCCAGCTAGTTCCTGCCACCCTGGTCCAAGTTGCTATCTCTCCCAAAGGTTATGGTAATAGCTCCATATCGTATCCTCCCTGTGTCTATTCTTGGACTCCCACAGATTCTGCTCAACACAGTGACCAAAGTGATTCTTTGAACACTTAAGTCAGATCACATCTTTACTTTGTAGAAAATTTGACAATGGCCTATTTCACTAGAAATAAAAGCCAAAAATCTTAAAATAGCTTGTGTGGCCCTGCATTCTCTGGCGCTGCAGCACTCTAACATCTCCCACAGCTCTTTCCCTTGCTCTTTTTACTCGTCACTCTGGCCTCTGGATCTTTGCATTTACTGTTTCTGATGCTCTTCTCCCAGGTCTCTGCAACCTCATTCCCTCACCTTCTTCACACCTTGGCTCAAACGTCTCCTTCCCCAACCACTTCATTTAAAATGCACAGTCGGCACCCATTCTCTATCTTCCTCCCCTTTATAGCTCTCCATTGCATGTAACATCCCTTGCATACCTTACATTTTCAGTTTATTAATACACACAACACATGTGAACTGGGTTCCTATCATGTGGTAGGTAGACACTGTCCTACTTGCTGAAAATACAGGAAAATGGCTAAAAATCCCTATCTTTTTAACTTTACGTCGCATTGAGGTGACAGATAATAAATACAGTAAATCAGCAAAATAGACATTAAACAGCAACAATGCTAGAAGGAAAAACAGAAGAGGAAGGGATAGATTTGTCTCCCCTCTAAACTGCGGATTGAGGTTTGTCTTTGGTGCACGCTGTCCCCTTGGCCACAGTGCCCGGCACACAGTAGGCATTCAGCTCCTGTTTTTTGTATGCAATACAAAGCAGCTACTCGGTTCTTGGGCACATTTCCTACGAAAACAGTATCAGTGGCCAAGTGACCTTAATCTTTGGGAACATACCTTCCAATTCCTTAAGCTATTTCACCTGTGCAGTGACCGCTTTGCACCGGCTCAGAGGAGCGTTCCGTAAGTGTGTGTGGGCTGAGTGCTTTTCATTCCCAGCTAACTGGACCAAAGAGCACCGTTACGCGCAGAGCACCACGGCGGTCCCGGTGACACTGTCACGCGGAGGTTCCAGGCAGGCGGGGGCCCCCGCGCAGGGCCTCACGGACTGCCGGGGCAGGCAGTGCACTAACCTCTCCGCCGGAAGAGAAGGGGGCCCGGCCGCAGAGGAAAGAGACTGGTGGCGACAGCTTCCCCGTCCCCAGAGCCAACCCACTCCTGCACTGGGCCGGTCGCGGAGCGCGGCACTGCGCAGGCGCACAGAGCTCCGGGCCCGGCGGAGCGCGAGCCTCCCGGTCCACGTGACTGCCCGGCCACGTGACCGCGCCGCGACCTTTTCCGCTCCCTGGTCCCTGGGACCTCCCGGTGCCTGCTGGCTTCCGCCTCCCGCCCGCTTCCGGGTTCCGCTTCTCAGGTCGCCCTCCGCTGTCCCCGCCCCCGTCCCCGGAAGATCTCCACGTCCCAGAGCCGGCCATTGTTTGTCCCTCCCACGGGCACCAAATAAAGTTTCTTTGTTCAAAAGCATTTTTTTTTTAAGCCGCGGCGCGCGGCTTTTCGCAGCTCCTCCTCCGCGCCGGCCCCGCCTCCCTTCCTGCGGCGGGCGAGACCCCAGCGTCGGCGCGGGGAACGCCGAAGGCGA
>NW_005871453.1:687128-691396 GCF_000147115.1 Myotis lucifugus | reverse complement strand
CCTCGGTGGTGGCTCATTCCGCCGCGCTGTCACGCGGTGCTATACCTGATCAGGACAACTCTCTTCGCTCTCCCTTCACCGTTCTGGGATAGGTTCCGTGGTACTCTATTTTGTCCCGCTGCCTTCTTTTAACATGAGGTGGAAAAAGGGCCTCTCCCCGACCGGAGAAGGGGCTGGATTCACGGCTGAGGCCACCCCGGGCCCCGCGGGATTTCTGCCGGCGTTCTTTGTGCCCCAACGGCCGTTCGCACCGGGCAGCCCCCTTGTCCTCACGGTGATCTGTGCCGCGGTGTTACCCCGCATGACGGCATGGGGGGCGTGCGACGCCCTCCTGCCCGTTTCTGGGTGCTGCGGAGCATGGCTTAATGGTTCAATAAACGCACATTCTTTACGGGGGCGCGGGAGGTGGTGTTCAAATTCTCTGCAGAGGAATCTCAGATGTATGGACAAATGTGTTTCTTCTAGCGTGCCGGTTAGGGTAAGCCATAATCCTGCTATTGAGAATCCTACCAGGTAAAGTTGTGGACTCCGTAAAAAAAAAATTAAAAAAATCCATTGGTATAAATTGAACGGTCACGTTTACTATTTGAGTTACGCCCTTCTTCCAACATATTGCAAAACACAAGAACACTCGTAAGAAAGTGACCTCGGTCTACTCCAGGGAGGCCAGAGAGGGACGCCGGTGGACCCCCTTTCAGCGGGCACTTGGGGGTGCGGCTGGAAGGAGGGTGCAGCCGGAGGGAGTGTTCGCTCACTGCCCGAGCCCTGACCGGGAGGGTACCTGCACCCGGGTCCAGGCCTCTGAGGACTCTCAGTAGCTGGAAAAATAGCAATATGTACTTGACAGCTAAGTACAATCCTCAAAGCACTGCTTTGTATCTGCTGCTTGGGAAGATTCAAGTGTCAACTCACTTAATGTTCCTTCTCTCCCCCCAGGGAATTAGTAGTGTTTTAAAAAACATTTTCTTTAAATTGATTTTAGACAGAGAGGAAGGGAGAGAGAGAAAGAAACATTGATTAGTCGTTCCACTTACTGATGCATTCCCTGGTGGATTCTCGGATGCGCCCTGACTGGGTGTCAAACCCACAACCTTGGCACATTGGGATAGCACGCTAACCCACTGTGCCAGGCCTCCTAGTGATGTTTAAACGTTAAGTTCTGATTACAATGGTTATTACACATATTATAACCTAACCATTTTAGGTTACTCAAAGTAACACAGAATCGGCGTCTTCTGATTTCTTAAAATTTATACTTAAAATGTTCTTATCGATTTTAGAGAGAAAGGGGAGAGGGAGAAACATCAACATGGATATGGGCTACCTCCTGTCCACCCCCACTGGGGACTGGGCCTGCAACCTGGACATGTGCCCTGAGCAACAGCTTGGTGCGTGGGTCAGTGCTCATCCACTGAGCCACCCCCGCTGGGCATCTGTTTGTCGTTTTATAGTTGTCTTTTGAGGAAACCTCAGTTACTCAGGGTATAACCCAATATTTTAAAAATTTCAGTAAGATATTTGAGTTTTTATATTTTTTTAAATTGATTTTTAGAGAGACAGGCAGAGAGAGAAACATCAGTGAGAGAGTGAAACATCCGTCATCAATGGGTTGCCTCCTGCACGCTCCCTATCTTGGTCATCTGGGCGAGGACCAACCACCTGAGCCACACTGGCCAGGGAGATATTTGAGTTTTCAGAATTGTGCTGATCCCAAGTTAAAGTTAGAATAGGTGTTTGGGCATCGGTATTTACAAAATGATTGTGTCAACTTTCTTTGTTTTTACTTTGTCTCTGGTGATGTAAGTGAATTGATCAGCTAAGTTTTGTGCTCTCTAAAAACTGCACAGAATTTCACCACTGGCTAAAGTCTGCTTTTTTCTGTGTGCTGTATTTCATTACATATAAAATGATAATCTGTAAATCTTGGTGTTTGTAGGTCTAAACTCGACTACGTTTAATTTTTAAATGCAAATATACTCAAGTTTTCCCTTATCTAGCTTTCTTTAACACTTTTAGAAAACCCTTTTTTTTTTTTTTTTGGTTGGGAGTGTGAGCTGGTAACATGCCTTAATTTTGCTTAGGGACAGAACAGGGTGGAAGGAGTCATTGTGCAGGTAGAGAAGGCAGCAGGAAAAGCCTTTAAAAAGAATTAAAATTGGCTAAGACAGAGAAAAGAAAGAAGCAGGATCATAACTATCTTTGTTTTTCTAATACAGTAGAGTCTTGCAAGCCGTTTTACATCCACGGCCTTGTTCATCTAAGTAGATGATGTCACTTAGCAATTGATGTGGGAGAAGAACCTGTTTGAGTTTTAGAGTAATTCTTTTTTTTTTGTCCTATCACATCGTTAAACTAGTTTATGATTAAGGAGAATAAAAGTAATAGATCGGGAAAGGTAAGGATTGAACAGATTTCCGGGGAGAATCTGGGGCTAGAGGCACAAAGACTGCCTAGCTTTGATGACATACCAGAGAAGCTGTCAGATTTTCCTATGTCTTCATATAGTGGTAGCCAGACAATGCCGATTTTCCTTATAATGGTTGTATGAAAAGGAATTTTAATTTAAATGAGTTGCCCCAGAAACTAAAAGATGACCAATCTTCTAGTATCAATGCTACTAAGTTATACACTATGTATGTGATTCCTTTTTCTAGGTCGTTTGCATATCTTACAATTAAAGACAGAATACCACAGATCTTAACCAAGGCTATTGATACATTGCATCGACATAAAAATGAAATGTTTGAGAAACATGGAGAGGTATGAAATGTATTTGGACTTTAATTATTTTCTTAAATCTTTAACAAACATACTAAGCTGTTTCCCCTCTTTGATAATGGCCATTCCACTTGAAGATAATGAAGGGACTCTAGTTATTAGATGAAACTTAAAAAAAAAACACCTGGCAGAATAGATAAAGCAGGATAATGTTGATATGAGATCTGTGTGTGTGATTTGATTTTCAACTTAATTCTAAATTTAAATGTTTGTAATAGTTTGTGAACACATAAGATGTAGTTTTGTAATATAGTATTTCTTTCCTTCTTAAGTTTAGGCCCATAAAAATGCGCTACCCTAGAGGAAGTATTTATGTATAGATATTTAAATATAAAGTATATGTAAAATTTAATTATTTATATATAGATTATATATTTTTTAATATGTGTAAATGTTTCTTCCCTATTTCTGTAGAAAGGCATAGAAGCTGAAAAGAAAGCAATTTCTCTTCTTTCTAAATTACGGAATGAATCACAGACAGACAAACCAATTGTCCCCTTGGTTGAGAAGTTTGCTGATACTGACATATGGAATCAGTACCTAGAACATCAACAGGATCTTTTAAATGACAGTGATGGAAAACCAAGGTGGTTCTACTCACCATGGCTGTTTGTAGAATGCTACATGTATCGTAGAATTCATGAAGCAGTTATCCAGAGGTAAGTATATAACCATCAAATAAACGTTCAGATAATTATGCTTTTTTTGAAATTATAAAATGATAAGTTTGAAAATAAAAACCAGTGGAAACATGAATTTAGTTCAATAGCTATTAATGGCACTGCTGGACATGCTGCAGATGTTATCACTATAATAGATTCTTGGCAATTATAATCCACGTGCCCGGAGTAGACATAGATTGAATATCTGAAGTAGGAACTAATTAAAAATTCTTATAAAAACTTATTTTTCTTCATGAGAAAACAAATTATACTTATTGAGGAAAAAAATGTTAATTTGAAATTATTATAAAAAAGGGCAAAGTAAACATTTGCTTTATTTATAAAACTAGATTATATGTCAGTTAATTTGGTATAAGGAATCAATAGCACAGAGAAAATAGAAGGCATGTTAAAGCTTTTATGAAAGTGTAATATACCTACAGACCAGTGCACATATCTTAACTGTTCAGCAACTTTACCAGAACATGCTTGCGTCCCTAGTGTCCAGATCAAGAGGCAGACCCGTCCTAGGACTCCAGGAGCCCCCATGCATCCCCTTCCGTTCACTGCCATCACGGCCCCTCCAGGAGAACCACTGCCTTGATCTGTGATAGTTTTGCCTGTTTTAAAATTTCATTCCAGTGAAATTACATGGGATGTATTTTGGTATCTGATTTCTTTCATTCAGCATTATGTTGCTGAGATTCATCCCTATTGTTTGCATATAATTGTAAATAACTCATTTCTATATAGTATTGCAATATATGAGTATATCACAATCTTTTTAGCTCTTCTATTGTTGATAGGTATTTGAATAGTTTTTATTTT
>NW_005871453.1:685245-687028 GCF_000147115.1 Myotis lucifugus | reverse complement strand
GTGCTGCTTTAGAGGGAAGGCGAGGGAGGGTGGGTAGGTGGTGAAGAGAACAACCAAAGAACTTGTATGCATATATGCATAGCCCATGGATACAGACAATAGGGTGGTGAAGGCCTGGGGGGGGGGGGGACGGGAGGTGGAGGGGTAGGCTAGAAGGGGTCAATGGGGCAAATAAGGAAACATGTAATACTTTCAACAATAAAGATTTAATTTAAAAAAAAGAGTGCTGCTGTAAACATTCAAATGCATGTTTAGGTGAACATACGGGTGTATTTTTGTTGGAGATGTACCTAGGAGTGAATCACCAGGTCATAGTGTATGCACATAAGCAGCTTTAGTAGATTCTAAAATAGCAAACGTTTAAAAATCAGAAATCATACATAGTGATGTGAGTTTACTCTCTTAAATACAAGAAATAAAGCTCATTCTTAATATGAGGTGTGACTTTAAACTAATGAGCAATTTGTTAATAAAAAACTAGAACAGCCCAGCTGGTGTGGCTCAGCAGTTGAGATCGATTGAGGGCTCCATCCCCACTAGGGGGCGTGCAGGAGACAGCCAATCGATGTTTCTCATGGATGTTTCTGTTTCTCTATCCCTCTCCCTTCCTGTCTCTCTAAAATCAATAAAAAACATATTAAAACAAAACAAAACACTAGAACAAAGGTTGGGAAAGTGTTTTTGGTAAAAGGCCAGATAGTAAATATTTCAGGCTGTGGGGCCACATGGTCTGTGTCGAAGCTACTCAGCCCTGTCGCTGCAGTGCAAAAGCAGCTCTGGACGCCACATAAAAGAATGAGCATGGCTGTGTTCCAGCTAAACTTCATTTATGGGCACTGGCATTGTAATTTCATGTATCACAAAATACTCTTTTGATTGTTTCCAACCATTCAGAAATGTAAAACCATTCTTAGCTTGCAGGTCAGACACAACAGGTGGTGGGCTAGATTGGGTCTGCAAGCTGTAATTTGCTGACCCCAACACTGGAGCCTATGTATCCAGCCAGTTTTTATTTTTTAAGTCGCCTGGAGAGACGGATTTATTTCAGCAGTGCTGCCATTGCTAAAAACACCTTTTCGTTCTTTGGGATTTCTTTCAGAGCCAGTTTACAAGCCTCCAAATGAATGTCTCATTATTTTTTAGTCACTCCTCATTTTTGACCAAAAATGTTTTACTCCATTTGATTTGATTCTACTGACAATGCTCTGAGTGACGTTTGGCTGTCTCCAAAAAGAAATTAACTCCAAAGGGTGAAGATAAGCGATCACCGACAGGACGGTTAACCATGTGCCACAGGTTCTGAAGAACATTCCAAAAGTGCTTTGAGCAATGGCAGCATCTTTGGAATAAGGATGCACTCCCAAGGTGGCTGGTGCTGGAAGGAGCCAGCACTTATTTGGATTATACAGCCTGGTATGTTTTTGTTTTTAAATCAATCCCATAACCGAGTCATATTGTTTTCACCCTAAGGTAGCTACATGAGTAGATCTAAATGTACCCTAATTTAGAAGATCAGATCATCTGAATGTCTTCACAGTTGATTCTGTTTAGGCCGTTCAGTTAGTATTTATACCTTCTTAGTTATGCTTTTGTAGGGCAATATTAATATCATTTGATCTCATTGGACAGCATGTGGATATAGCACATCATGGCATATAATCGCCATTGGTCACAGTCAGCTTGGGAGTAAAAGTTACCAAAAAAAACCCCAAACTAAAAATCTACACATAAATGATCAAAATATGTCATTATCATAAAACTTACATTAGTATGATCTGATTTA
>NW_005871453.1:682104-684789 GCF_000147115.1 Myotis lucifugus | reverse complement strand
CACCGGGGATCGAGCCTGCAACCTGGGCATGTGCCCTGACCGGGAATTGAACCTGAGCCTTTTTGGTGCGTGGGACGACACTCAACCACTGAGCCACTCCGGCTGGACAGTTATCTGTCATTTTTGAGACCAAATGCTACTATTCTCTTTCCTTTAAAGAATGCAATTACTCAAACGTATGGGAAAAAGATGCGGAGTTCTATAAATGTTTCACTTATGTTTCTCTCTCACTTTAGTCCACCAATTGATGACTTTGATGTATTTAAAGAATCAAAAGAACAAAACTTCTTCGAGTCACAGGAATCCATCATGGCTTTATGTATTCACCTGCGAGAGCTGATGCAAATAATTGAGCACCTGGATGAAAATCAGTTGAAAAATGAGTTTTTTAAACTTCTTCAGGTAAATGTGATCATTCATCTCCTGAGTATATTTGTTGAGTTAAATAGTTAAAAAACAGACTGGTACACATTTAACAACAAAACCCGGATATACATTGTCATTTTAGTTATCATTGATCATTTATCATTTTAGTAGTAGTGTTATACAAGAGATGACAATCCATTTAAGCTCTGAAAATGGGTTTTGCGATCTCTTCTACTGCACCTGCCGGTGATGTTCGCGGCTTCATAGGTTCTGTCATTCTTGAGAGAATACTTCACAGTCGTTTGGTTGGCCCAGCCTGGCTTGGGCTTCAGTGTCTGCTTTGTCGCTTATTTGTGATTGGACCCGAGCAAGTTACTTAATTTCTCTGACCTGTAGTTTCTGTGTCTGTTCAATGACGGTGGTATTGAACACCTCATAATTTGATGTGAGGAACTGGATTCATTCACGTGAGTACTGCGCAGAGTCTGGAACACAGAATGTGCTGTCGTCATCATCAGGTAGAAACTGTCCTATTTAATACAGTCTCATTACACTTCTTCATCAAGCTTGTATAAGTTTAGTTTTAAATTCTCATTCAAGACATCCTTACATTTATATACGAGGTTCGGAGCGGTTTGGAAATGTGTAGTTGTACGCAGTAGTTCCCCAGCCCTGACTGCCTAGGAAAAGTTAGAAACATTTCCAGAAGGAGATGTCAGAAAATGTTATGAAGAGAAATAACGCAGGGAAGGGGCCCGGGAGTGTTGGGGGAGGGAGGCCATATTGAGTCAGGAAGGACCTGCTGAGACCGTGCCCTGGGGGAAAGGCCTGAAGCGGGTGAAGCAGCAGATCACAGGCATGTCTGGGGTGGAGACTGTCAGGTGTGAGAACCCGAGAGGGAATTCTGTAGGAAATGAGAGAGGTAAGAGGAGGGGCTGGCAGGGCCACAGAAGGCAGGTTTGATTCCTAGAACGAAATGGGAAGCTATTAGAGGGTTTGGATCAGAGGATTAACATTAAATGACTTATTTCAAGGATTACTTCTGAAAACAGACCAAAGGGGCTCAGGGTAGAACCTGGGAGATCTGTTATTAAAATGACTCAGGTCCACGTTGGTAGCATCAGAGGTGTTAAATCTCTCAAGATTCTGAATATACTTGGAAAGTAGAGGCTCCAGACAGGTTGTGGGATGTGGAACTTGTAGGGCGAGCGGAGCAAGCTGAGTGATGAAGAGGGAAAGGTCAGGGTATTGTTAACTAGTAAACCCAATTATCTTGTCTCCTCTGAACTATCCTTTATGCTTAGCTTAGAATTAAGAGAAGAAAAGCAGCACGTTACTCATTATCTATAGCTCGGTCATTCTTTCACAGCCTTTGAATATAATACGTTTTTCGTCCCATAAGTATAATAAGTTGTGAGAAGGAGGAGTACCAATCTGTTTTCTGTCACCTGCTTCGGCCACTACCCAAAATTGCTGCTCTGCTCCCCAGTAAAGGAGCCAAACCTGCCCCTGTCACTGTTTGTGAGCACCAGCAGGTTAACTTCCTGCAAGGAGCTCCCAGCTGTTTTAGTCTGTGGGAATATTGATCTGTTCTTAAAACCATAAAACTCCACCCCTGCCCACACAAACACTGCAGTGTCTACTCTATCAAACATTGTTCTCGATGGCAGGCATGTAATGGTGAGAAAACAGACCAATCCTTGCTGGCATAGAACTTGTAGTCTTGAGGGAATATAGACAATCAAATAAGGGCACAAATCAATATAGACTTAATCACAGACTGGAAATATGCAGGAGGCCAACAGAGACCCTGACCTCAGCTGGGGAGGGCCACCATCTACACCAGTGCATGTTTCTTTATCAGAGTTGGACTTAGATCTAAAATAATATATGTGTGTAGGTGTGTGTGTGTGTGTATACACATTTAATCCTTTGAAAATAGTATTCTTGGTTGAAACATGCATTTTCCTCTTATTTTGAATCATACAAGAGTAGAATCTGTTTTGGCTACTATTTACTGAGTACTTCTATGTGCCAGCTATTGGATACATTGCTAACACCCGTTATGTCAATTCTCGAAATAACTCTATGAGGTAAATACTCTTTTTATCTCATTTTTCAGTTGCATAAGCTGAGCCTTGGCGGGGGTGGGGTGGGAGTGTCTGTACTTACCAGTGGTTGTTAATTGGAAATGCAGGGACCTGAGCCCAGGTTGCCTGCTTCCAGAGCCTGCACTCCTACACACGTACTTTTAGTTATGGCTTTAGAAAAGAAGGTTATATGCCATTTCCCACAAAATAAGCTTGAGTATTGTTTCAG
>NW_005871453.1:658667-681532 GCF_000147115.1 Myotis lucifugus | reverse complement strand
TTATAGAGAGAGGAAGGGAAAGGGAGAGAGAGAGAAACATCAAGTGTGAGAGAGAAAGAAACGTTGATCACCTGCCTCATGCACACCCCCTACCAGAATCAATCCTGCAACCCAGGCATGTGCCCTGACCGGGAATCAAACCTGAGACCTTTTGGTGCCTGGGATGATGCTCAACCAATTTAGCCACAAGGGCCAGGGCTGTTTTACCTTTCTGTACAACATCATGCAAACACAGTCTTTGCATTATTAGACAAAGTGGATTTGATGGACGTTTTGTAGAAATGAATTTTATGAATACTTTCAGCAACCCTTTCCCCGACATCCTGCGTGTTAGTTTTTGTTGGT
Organism: Myotis lucifugus; assembly: GCF_000147115.1. NCBI lineage: Eukaryota > Metazoa > Chordata > Mammalia > Chiroptera > Vespertilionidae > Myotis > Myotis lucifugus. The sequence continues at coordinate 681,187 of NW_005871453.1, read as the reverse complement.
TATTCAGAAGAAGGGTAAATGTTTTGTACTTTTTCTTTTTCAGATTTCACTGTGGGGAAATAAGTGTGATCTGTCTCTATCAGGTGGGGAATCCAGTTCTCAGAAGACCAATGTAATAAATTCTTTGGAAGACCTAAAGCCTTTCATTTTAGTGAATGACATGGAACATCTTTGGTCATTGCTTAGCAATCGCAAGAAAACAAGAGAAAAAGCATCTATTGTTAGAGTGGATATTGTTCTGGATAATTCTGGGTTCGAACTTGTTACAGATTTAATATTAGCCGACTTCTTGTTGTCTTCTAAATTAGCTACCGAGATCCATTTTTATGGAAAAATGATTCCATGGTTTGTTTCTGATACTACTATACATGATTTTAATTGGCTGATTGAACAAGTGAAATATTCTGATCACAAGTGGGTATCCGAGTGTGGGGCCAACTGGGAAAACTATGTTAAGACGGGCAGGTGGGTTTACCATGATCATATATTTTGGACACTGCCTCATGAATTCTGTGCAATGTCTCAGGTTGCTCCTGACTTATATGCTGAGCTACAAAAGGCACATTTAATTTTATTCAAGGGTGATTTGAATTACAGGAAGTTGACGGGTGACAGAAAATGGGAGTTTACTGTTCCGTTCCACCAGGCTTTGAGCGGCTTCCATCCCGCCCCGCTCTGCAGCATCCGCACGTTAAAAGCGGAGATTCAGGTTGGTCTGCAGCCTGGGCAAGGTGAACAGCTCACGGCCTCGGAGCCCAACTGGCTGACCACTGGGAAATACGGAGTATTTCAGTTTGATGGTCCACTTTGACTTGGTTTCTGAACTCTGACTTGTGTAGAAAGATCTGACAGGCAACAGTCATCCTCAGAAAAGCAGTGTGTGAATTTAGTCACGTGACTGCTTTGCTTTAGCTCTGAGCAGCTGGGCTTCTTGGGGCTCAGTTATATACTCTGGATGCCTTTTTCTTTGAACATGTTGCCCCATACATTGTTTTGGGGATAGATGGGTTAAGCTAGTCACAGGTCTTTGCATTTATGTTGGAATCTTAGTGACTTATTTCAAGTTACATGCATAATTTCAAATGGTTTTCATGAGCTTATTTTTAATTGGGCAGAAAGCAATATATGGGAATAAATAAACTTTTTTTACAGAAAATACTATGCTGCATGGTATTTAATATCCTAGTAAGCATGGAATTTTATTTATCTTGATTTGGGGCTCTAGAAATAAGGGCTCTGTAAAAATATACATCTTAAATATGCTTTATAAAGAGGGTCATTTCTTATAACTGTGATATTTGAACACATGAAAGTAAAACTTACCTCATAATTTAAGTATACTTTTGTTCTTAAGTTTTATTTAATTTCAATTGCCTGTTTCATTTGCCTACATTTGGATTTTGATTGACCTTTGGAATTGTAGGGAGCACAAAATTGAACAGAATGAAATAAATGATATTTGAAGAAAAATGTAATACCTTTTGCATTCTATTTGTGGTCAACTGAAATATAGTATTTTAACATGTTTTAAATGAACAGATTTTTAGATCGTTTGGCAGTTTTAAAATATGCTTTAGATAGAAAAGATTCTTGTCCATTGAATTTGGAGTACTACCAACGAGTTGAATCTTTTTTATATTCTTACATATTTATTGGTGATCACCAGTATTAAAAACAATATGTTTCAGATCAGTTTGTTTTGAAACTGAAATTGGAAATAAACCTAGAAATGTTTTCTTGCACTAGAATAATAAAATGAATTGTACTGGGAGTCACATTGGTTTTATTTTCTAGTGGGGAAAGTCAAGAAGGGGAGATTTAAAATGAGGTGTATATAATGAAGAAACTCATACTGTATACTATAGATATTGCCAAAGCAGTACTTAAATTGTATCATTAAATGAAATTATATTGTATGCCTTTAAGTGTTTAACATTTGTTTGTAAAATCTACATATATAAAAGGATAAGTATCCATCCGTCCGACTGGTAGCTATGATGCACAATGACCACCAGGGGGCAGATGCTCAACGCAGAAGCTGCCATGACGTGCACTGGCCATTTAAAAGTAAATGGCACCACGGACCTGGCACCGACAAACCAACACTTGGCTTTCCCCAAGTGGGACACGGGCCCCACCACCACCCTGGAGCGACACCCCACCAAATCACAGCCAACGCTGCCAAGACCCCATGGCGCAAAATGCAGCCCACAGCCCAGCCTAGAAACGGTGGCTGTGGCCGGGTAATGACGTCACAGAGCAATGCCCGGCTTCCTCTCCCTAGTGACTGGCAACCTTGGAGTTTCTTCAGCCCAGGAACATGACTTGCTTTATAGCCAGGTGCAAGCATTTTACAGTTTAACCAAATGTTTGTGTAGCATTTTCCTATGCCTCATCTCATTTGATCCTCACAGAAGTCCTGGAGTAGGTAGATAGGAGACTCGGTAGAATCCTTTTCATTAGCAAGACATGAATAGCGATATTAAAATATTTCTTCTAATTAATTTCCTTTCAATGTGCACAAGTCCGTGCACCGGGACACTAGTGTTTATATAAAGCTGCATATTTTGAATTTACTCTTTCCTTATCTACATATGTTCCTGTTATAAACATTAAGTTACTTAAATACTGAGCATATTAGAATTATTTGCTGACACTTGACATAAGTTAGAACACAATTGAACATTTGTGTCATCTTTACAGTCACAGTGTGACCTATGGTATAATATATTACATTTTCCAGAGCACTGGATGTTTTATATTTTTACCATGTTTTATCAACATGAAATTAGGATGTCTGAGGAAGTAGTTCACCCCCTCCTACAAGAAAGAGAACAAGGAAGCAAGAGAGGTACCCTCTGGAAGAGGAAGTCAAGGTTGCGTTTAAACAAATGTTTAGCAGAAAAAAGCCCTCCTATAGTTTCACTAGTTGATTTTTTAACCAATTTTTTTTGAGATATGATTTACATACATGATTCATCCATTTAAGTGGATAGCATTTTAGTATATTCACAGGGTTGTGCGCATCCATTACCAAAATCTAATTTCAGAACATTTGCATCACCCCTGAAAGAAACCGTGTACCCACTGACAGTCATTCCCCACTCCCCTCTCAGCACTTGGCAACCAGTAGTCTACTTTCTGTCTGTGGATTTGCCTATGCAGGTATGAACCATAAAATATGTGGTCTTTTGGTGACTGTACCTACGCCAAACATATAGGCCTTGGTGGGGTGTTGCTCCAGGGTGGTGGCGGGGCCTGTGTCCCACTTGGGGGAAGCCGAGTGTTGGTTTGGCCTATTTCTTTTCAAGGTTCATGAGATGCAGTGTGTGCCAGTACGTCATTCTTTATTGCTCAATCATACTCCATTGTATGGATATACCACATGGATAATCCATATTTGTCCATTCATTGGGGGACGGACATTTGGTTTTCCACTTTTTTGAGAATAATGCTATTATGAACATGTACACTTTTTTTTTAGTACAGTTTTCAGTTCTCTTGGGAGAAAGTACTAGATCATATGGCAGCTGAGTTTTAATGTTTTGAGGAACTGCCAAACTGTTCAAAAGTGTTGACAACATTTTACATTTCTACCAGCAATGTATGAGGGCTCCGATTTCTCCACATTATTGTCTGCACTTGTTATTGTCTGTGTTTTTTATTTTAGCCATGCTACTGGGTATGAAGTGGTATCTCATTGTGGTTTTAATTTGTATATCCCTAATGAGAAATGATGTGCATATTTTCATGTGCTTATTGGTGATTTGTATGTCTTGGAGAAATGCTTTTAATTCCTTTGTCCACTTAAAATTAGATTTTATTATTGAGTTGTAAGAGTTTGTTCTGCATACAAGTCTCATCAGATAGAATTTGCAAATTTTTTCTCCCATTCTGTAGTTTTGTCTTTTCACTTTCTTGATGGTATCATTTGCAACACAAAACTTTTAGATTTTGATGAAGTTTTATCCGTTTTTTCTTTTGTTGCAAAACATTGGCTTTTAAACTGCTTCTTAACATCTTTAAGAGCCACTAAGTGAGGGACCAAGGCACCCAGTGGACAGGGCTGCCTACAGCCCTTTCCCGCTCCCAGCAGATTTGGCCTGTAGGTTTGGCGTAGGCAGAGTAGCATGATGGGGAAAGCTGAGGCTTCGGGGGCAGGTTTCCCAAAATGGCATCTGCGATTGTTTCAACTGCTGATACCATACTTGGTTAAGTATGAAGTAACTCCTGGATAAAGCAGCTCATGAATTTTATGCAATGTTTTTTATCAAGACATAGATTCAATATCAGGTGTATTATGATGGAAATGTAGATGAAGAGCAGGTAAATCAATGGAGGATGGTGGTTTTTTCTCCTTTTTGATAGAACAGCAGATGGACAAAATTTGTAGGGATAATTAATTAATTAATGAATCTATTTTTAAATTTAAATTTCCCCCCATTGACCGATCCCACCCCCCAGGACACACCCCCTCTTACTGTCTGTGTCCATTGGTTATACCTATATGCATGCATATAAGTCCTTTGGTTGATCTCTTACCCCCTCCACCCCCGCCACCCTCCCCTGCCTTCCCTCTGAGGTTTGATGGTCTGTTGGATGATTCTTTGTCTCTGGATCTATTTTTGTTCATCAGTTTATGTTGTTCATTATATTCCACAAATGAGTGAGATCATGTGATACTTATCTTTCTCTGACTGGCTTATTTCACTTAGCATAATGCTCTCCAGGTCCACCCATGCTGTTGAAAATGGTAAGAGTTTTCCTTTTTTACAGCAGCATAGTATTCCACCGTGTAGATGTACCACAGTTTTCTAATCCACTCATCTGCTGATGGGCACTTAGGCTGTTTCCAAACCTTAGCTATTGTAAATTGTGCTCTATGAACATAGGGGTGCATATATCCTTTCTGATTGGTGTTTCTGATTTCTTGGGATATTTTCCTGGAAGTGGGATCACTGGGTCTAATGGGAGTTCCATTTTTAATTTTTTTAAAAATATATATTTTATTGATTTTTTACAAAGAGGAAGGAAGAGGGATAGAGAGTTAGAAACATCAATGAGAGAGAAACATCGATCAGCTGCCTCCTGCACACCCCCCACTGGGATGTGCCCGCAACCAAGGTACATGCCCTTGACCGGAATTGAACCTGGGACCCTTGAGTCCGCAGGCCGACGCTCTATCCACTGAGCCAAACCGATCAGGACCATTTTTAATTTTTCGAGGAAACTCCATAGTATTCTCCACAGTGGCTGCACCTGTCTGCATTCCCACCAGCAGTGCACGAGGGTTCCTTTTTCTCCGCATCCTCGCCGGCACTTTGTCGTTTGTTGATTTGTTGATGATAGCCATTCTGACAGGTTTGAGATGGTACCTCATGGTCATTTTGATGTGCATCTCTCAGATGATTAGTGACTTTGAGCATGTTTTCATATGTCTCTATGTTTTCCCATGTATGTAGTGGGCTCTCTTGTTTTTTTTTGTTGTTGTTGTTGTTGATGGTTTCTTTTGCTGTGTAGAAGCTTTTTATTTTGATGTAGTCCCATTTGTTTGTTTTCTCCTTATTTTCCATTATCCTAGGAACTGTATCAGTAAAGGTATTGCCATGACATATGTCTGATATTTTGCTGCCTATGGATTCTTGTAAGATTTTTATGGTTTCCCATCTTACGTTTAAGTCCTTTATCCATTTTTTAAAAATATATTTTATTGATTTTTTACAGAGAGGAAGGGAGAGAGAGCGTCAGAAACATCAATGAGAGAGAAACATGGATCAGCTGCCTCCTGCACACCCCTCACTGGGGATGTGCCCGCAACCAAGGTACATGCCCTTGACGGGAATCGAACCTGGGACCTTTCAGTCCGCAGGCCGACGCTCTATCCACTGAGCCAAACCGGTTAGGGCAGTCCTTTATCCATTTTGAGTTTATTTTTGTGTAAGGTGTAAGTTGGTGGTCAAGTTTCTTTCTTTTTTGCATGTATCTGTCCAATTTTCCCAACACCATTTATTGAAGAGACCGTCTTGACTCCATTGAATGCTTTTCCCTCCTTTGTCAAATATTAATTGAGCATAATGGCTAGGGTCAATTTCTGGGTTCTCTGTTCTATTCCACTGGTCTATATGTCTGTTCTTGTGCCAGTACCAGGCAGTTTTGAAAACAGTGGCTTTGTAATACAGCTTGATATCTGAAAAATAACCCAAACAACTGGGGGCAGTATTTTGTGTTTGATAAAACACAATAATGCTTTTGGACCTTTATAAAACCAGAACCCCTGTTCAACCTCAAGGTCATGTTTCTATCAAAGATCCATCACAAAAGGCAATTTCAACGCTGTCCAAACCCTTTACTTACATTTTCTGAAAATTATAGAGTGGATTGAAAACAGTGCAGAGTTAGATTAATTAAAATTCCCCTTCCCACTCATTTTCCTAACAGCTCTCTCTGCCCTGAATCCCACTGAGCCTTGTTGGGTGCTTCTGCCTCCACAAAGCTTTTCTCTATTCTAGCTCCTTTCTTTCTTCTTCTTTTAAAAAATATATTTTTATTTATTTTAAAGAGGAAGGGAGATAGAGATGGAAACATCAATGATGAGAAAGAATCATTGATTGGTTGCTTCCTGCACACCCCACACTGGGGATTGAGCCTGCAACTTGGGCATGTGTCCTGAGCGGGAATCAAACCATGACCTCCTGGTTCATAGGTCAACACTCAAACCCTGAGCCATGCTGGCCGGGCTACTCCCTCCTTTTTTGCTGGACTAGGGTTGAGGGTCAGGGACACTGACCACTTCTACACATGCTTGTCTTATTACCTAGATAAAATGCTAATGTCATGTCTGACACAGTAAACAATAAGTGACATCGTGAAATTGTAGAAAATGAATAAAGCAGAGGGGAAAACAAGAACATAATCCGACCACCTCCAAATGTTCCTGTTAAGATTTTGATATATGTATTTCTAAGTTTTTCTTAATGTGTAGACATATTTTTTACATTTCTAAGATAAGAAAGCAGGATCATACTGTTTAACTTTTTTTTTTTTTTAATTCTGAAGTATGTTTTAACTCCTAAAGTTTTTGTCTGGTTGGTTGGTTTTTGTTATTGCTGTCATTTTACTTTATAACTTTTTCCTAGTTTAGTGAACTAATAAGTGTTTGTGTTAGACTCATAGCCCCAAATTCTCACTATTGAACTAGTTTAGGAACTAATTAGCAATTAGTTCCTGCTGAGGGGATAAAGTGTTTTGTTTTGTTTTGTTTTTTTCTTGGATAGCAGTATGACCTGGGGCTCAGTAATGGTCCAAGACTCATAAATCCCTGTTTCCTGTGTGCCCTAAGTCACATTCTCACCATTTTACTGGAAAAGGAGAAGTTATTTCTGGTCAAATTGAACTACATTCAATGTCAAATCTGGATTTCCCTAGGGAAACCCGAGTCCTGCTGAAAGATAGCAGCGTTCTGGCATCCTCTAGTGGCCACCTGGATATTCCCTAACCGCATCTTCCCCGTCCTTTGTAAACTAAAGGCAGGAGTTCCTGTTGCATGTGGAGCATCAGTTAGGATATGCTAACACCCCCCCCCCGCCCCTCCCCCGTGAGGGACCGCCCACTCACGTTGTCTCCTGCCTTCCTGTGTTTCTGTGGTGGGTCACATTTCCCCCTTCCAGTGTATTTAATGTTCACCCCATTTTCAGATCTTTTAGAAAGTAGAAGGAAGATTGGTTCTTACCAAAGACACTTCCAATATTGATTCTCATTAGCCATGCATTTTGGGGGGCAGCCTCTGACGACAGTGTCTTCAGGAATTTGTCGTCCCCCCCCCACCCCCCCGCCACAGAGGAGGTGCTCAATGAATGACTGATAGGTGGCACATTCCAGCATTTAAAGTAACTTTTAAACTTCTGAGGTGATGCTGTTGAAATTGAAGCCTGAAGGATGAGAAGGATCTGCTAGAAAGCCTGACCAATTAGATCAACTAGTACTGATTGAACGGATTAGGAATATAGAATTGGGAGTTTTCCATAAGTGTGTGCCTCTTTGAATACTGTTTTATTCCTTCAATATTATGATCAGCTTCCCATTTGTTAGAAATTCTTTAAAAATGTGATTTTTAAAGTGGCTATACCATTTCATCATATAGCTAGATCATATTTTCTTTTGCTATGTCGTTTTCAAAACTTTTGCTATTATAAAAGAAACGGAAGTGAACATCTTCAGGCAACTTAGTGCCACTAAGACTTGCAAGTCTTCAGTGACTGTGAATCATTTGAAGCCACCATCCTCCCAGGAAGTGTTTGTATTAGACTTATAGCCCCAAACTATTGAGTAATTGCTTTATACGAGAAGGGAAGTTGCTTTTTTTCCTTACTTAAAAAATTCATGCTATATACCAGTGATTCCCAAAGTGGGCGCTACCACCCCCTGGTGGGCGCTGCAGCGATCCAGGGGGGCTGTGATGGCCACAGGTGCATTTGTTTTAACTTTTTTTGTATTACCTTTCTATTCTGAGTTCAATAAATAGTTTCATAATTTCAAACTTCAATGTTTCTAATTTACACCTTTCTTTAATATATTTTACGAAAAAGGTAGAAACATTAATACATATATCTTTCTGTTTAATTGCTATTAAAATTTTAAAAAAATTAATTTCCAGGGGGCGCTGAGTAATATTTTTTCTGGAAAGGGGGGCGGTAGGCCAAATAAGTTTGGGAACCACTGCTATATACCATGCTGATGACTTTCACTTCTGCTTGAGTTCAATACAAAGTTTAGGCACAAGGGGGAGATCCGTTAGCATAAAAAAGCGGCTAGATTTTTCTTCTGTACTATTTACTACAGAGATTTCAGCAAGAAACGCTGGCCGAGTATAATTTTCATTGTTGACTACACACATTCCTGTGGTTTCAACTTTCAAATCGTTACGCTGGAGCCAGGGTTCTGGCATCTGCCGTGGTAAAACACAGGTCAAAGACAATACAATTGTGTCCTCATGCTTTTCTTGGCTGAATTTTTTTGTATATGTACAATACAACAAAACATTACAGTGGTTTATTGTAGAAGTATATCAAAACGTGAATTTGGAAGCAAAATTAAAATTCAGGAAAAATGGAAAAAAGAAATAGCATTGTAACAATGTAGAAAAGTCACACAAGAAACTTAGTAAGAAAATAAAAATGATTTCTTTCTAACCCAGCCAGTGTGGCTCACTGGTTGAGCATTGACCTATGAGCCAGGAGGTCATGGTTCCATTCCCAGACAGGACACATGCCTGGGTTGTGAGCTCCATACCCAGTGTGGGGCATGCAGGAGGCAGCCAATTGATGATTCTCTTTCATCATTGATGTTTCTGTTTCTCCCTCTCCCTTCCTCTCTGAAACCAATAAAAATATATACATTTTTAAAAGATTTTCTATTTGTTTATAATCTGTGCTTGAAGGAAAGAAGCAATACTACCTTTGTTTCCTTATTTTGTAAATTTTAATACAGCAAATTAATTTCTACTATGATTGAAAAAATTTAAAGGAACTAATATTCCAATTCTGTTGCACATTTAAGAAGGTACACATTGAGCTTGGTTTGTCTCCAACAGAGAGATTTGGTGTCCAAGGAGTTCAGCAGACAGAATCCAGGTGGCCTGAAAAACTTGGGTGGGGGAACATGTCATCTTTATTTTTATGAATATCGAATTGAAATTTAGTATTCCATTTTGAATATGGGCCACGAACCTCAGCAATATTAGCTGTACCTGTACTTTTGTCACTTGTAGAAACCACAGATCTTTTCATATGATGTCACAGTGGTTTTAGCTATTTTGAAATACTATTTTATCACTGTCAAAAATTTAGATATCTTATTTGGAAAAGTTTATGGCATGAAAGCAAGTTAAGAACACCTTATTTTTCTCCGTTTCTTTCAATTTTCTTTTACTTTTCACAAAGTTGGTGAAAGGCATGTTAGGTTTATTTTTATTTTTTATTTCTTGCAGGAAAGAGGAGACACTTTATACTGTCTTTTCTCTTCCCATCTCACACTTCACTTAATACCAATGGGCACTTAGGCTGTTACGAAATCTTAGCTATTGTAAATTGTGCTGCTATGAACATAGCGGTGCATACATCCTTTCTGATTGGTGATTCTGTTTTCTTGGGATATATTCTTAGAAGTGGTATTACTGGGTCAAATGGAAGTTGCATTTTTAATTTTTTGAGGAAACTCCATACTGTTCTCCACAGTGGCTGCACCAGTCTGCATTCCCACCAGCAGTGCACGAGGGTTCCTTTTTCTCTGCATCCTCGCCAGCACTTGTCATTTGTTGATTTGTTGATGATAGCCATTCTGACAGGTGTGAGGTGGTACCTCGTTGTTTGATTTGCATCTCTCGGATGATTAGTGACTTGGAGCATATTTTCATATGTCTCTTGGCCTTCTGTATGTCCTCTTTTGAAAAGCAGTACAATATTAAGTGCTTTACTCATAATGTGGCACAATATCCTCATAAAAATCCTGAAAGCAAATTTTTTATTCCATTAAGCATATAAAAGCACCGAGTCTGCGTGTTTTCAAATAACGTAAGGCTACTCAACTAGTCAATGACAGAGCCAAAGTTTAAACTTCTATCTGCTGGACTCCAAAACTCAAGTTAAGGCTTTTATTTGAAGTTACTATGTTATTAGCATAAGTTGTAACCATGTAATTAAATTCTTTTTTAAAATGAGTAAATATACTATCAACGGACATATGAGCCCTCGGATTAGGTGGATAATAAGCCCTATTATGAGTTAATAAATATTTTAAAGTCTCTGTAGAAGAAAAAAAACTGACCTAAATATCAATTTTATGCTTTATTTTTTCAAATATATTTTTATTGATTTCAGAGATGAAGGGAGGGAGGGAGGAGGAGAGAGAGATAGAGAGAGAGAGAGAGAGAGACAGACAGACAGACATCAGCGATAAGAGAGAATCATTGATTGGCTGCTTCCCGCATGCCCCACCCTGAGGATTGAGCCCCAAACTCGGGCGAGTGCCCTGACTAGGAATCGAATTATGACCTTCTGGTTTATAGGTCGACACCCAGTCACTGAGATGACTCAACTTTATGCTTTAAAATAATTTGGAATGGAGGCGGCTGAGAATATATTATTTTTCTGTATCATTATATTTCCTATCAGAGGGCACATACGAATTCATGGAATTTTACAATAGGCTGAACACCACATTGAGAAAGGAAGTCTTCTGCAAAACCTTTGATGTAGAGGGCTGAGCATCAGCAAAGCCAGTAATGAAAGGATGCCTCTTATGTTTCATGCCACCAACCAGCTGAAAAACAGTGGGTAGTTATTTTGAAAGGAAATTATTCTTGAGAACAGATGGAAGTGATTTGACAAGAATGAACTGGCTTATTCTTCCAACCAAAAATTGTTTTTCTGTCTTGGTGCAATCTAAAATTTGTTCATATAAATGATTACCCTTCTTGCCCAATCTTTGATAGCATTACTGATAAGTCATTTAAAATTACATGAGGCACAATTTTATATTAATCTGTAAAAGTATGCTTTAATTTTATATTTCTAGTTCCTTCCTCATCAGTTCCCAAATGGAATGTGATTTGAATGGCTGAAACCCTAATAATGGAATCTTAGAGAAGACCCATCAGTGACTGTTCATTATTGAGGTAAGTTCTTGTTCAAAGAGTTGGTAACATGGGCATGGGATCTGAATTTCAGTTCCAGCTCTATTACTAATTAACTATGTGATTTTTAGCTAGGTGTCCAATTATTCTGCTACTTAATGTCCTTATACATAAGCGGAAACTCATTTTTAGCTCTGTCTCTGATCTAATTTCATGATCTAATTGTCTATGTATGTTTGTTTGTTTGTTTGCCATACACCAAGACAGGTAATCCTATTTACTCTTCAGGCACAAAAGTTGGCATTTTGCCTTTATGGAAAATTCTTCCTTCTTTCTACTTTGTTTATGTCATTTTTTTCTTTATGGAAAACTCTAGTTTATCTCTATATTCATCTCTGTTTAACCCATTGAAAGATTGGCTGATTTCCCTTGTGATTCTGATGTATAAGATGATGATCCCTGCCACTTTTTGCTGATACCATTAATTTTATTTTAAAAACCATACAAAAGTACTATAGAGCCAATACATTTAAAAGTTATTGTTTTGAGGTAACATTTGGCCTAACCCCCCAAAACTCCCTCACGCTATATCTGTATAGTCTCCTGTGCCCCCACCCCAAACTCCTGGCACCATAGATCTGTTGTTTATGCTTATAGCTTTGTCCTTTCCAAAATGTCTTAGAAATGAAATCATACAATACACATCTTTGGAGATCGGCCTCTTTCACTCAGCGTAATGCCCTTGAGATTCATCTATGTTACTGTTTGTATCAGGATTTCAAGAGACTCAGCCATTTGGCTGTAAAAACGAGCCATGGCTTGAGAATGTTGGGACCTAAATGTTTTTGAGCTGGAAAGAGTAATAATCAGTTTCTACAAATTCTCTGGGGAATTCATTATTTTATTTGTTTCACAATTATTTACTGAGCAACAATTAAGTCTTGGGTACTGTTTTCAGTGTTGGAGATATAGTAATGAACAAAGTAAAAATCCATCCTCCAGGAGCTTACTGTCCAGTGAGGGGAAACAAACAAGTCTGTGAAAGATTTCATATCAGGAAGTGATGTGTCCTGGGGAGGAGAGTGGGGGAAGAAGAGGCTGTTTTCGACAGAGTGGTCAGGGAAGCCACTGCAGCAGGTCAGATTTTATTACAGAGCCGAATAAAGTACATGAAGTAGCCATGCAGTCATCTGGGAAGTGAGAGGTCCAGCCGTAGGGAAATACGGGTGTGAAGGGCCCTGGGGTGGGCATGTGCTTGCCATGTTTCAGAAAAAACGAGGAGGTGTGGACAGAGCACTGGGAAGACTGGCCAGGTCAGGTGGGGTCTTGAGGACCATGGAAAGGACTTGGAGTTTTTTGTTTTTTGTTTTTGTTTTTGTTTTTGCAGAGAGGAAGGGAGAAGGAGAGGAATAGAGAGTTAGAAACACCGATGAGAGAGAAACATCGATTCAGCTGCTTCCTGCACACTCCTACTGGGGATGTGCCAGCAACCAAGATACATGCCCTTGGCCGGAATCGAACCTGGCATCCTTCAGTCCGCAGGCCGACGCTCTATCCACTGAGCCAAACCGGTCAGGGCAAGGACTTGGAGTTTTTATTTCAGGTGTGATGGGCAGCCTTTTCCAGTGAGGCCTTTCCCAACCTACTAGCATTGTCAGGTACTTTTACATGGTAATTGTGGCTGATTTACCAGGGGAAATAAAGGCAGTGTGCACTCAGAAACCAGTGTGCGGAGTCAATGATGAAACCTACGGACATCTGTGCCTGGGTAGGCTGAGGTGTTCGCTTCTTCAAAAGATGATTAGCTGTGTACTTGGCTTCCTGTATCTTGCTTCTTCCTTTTCTTTCTCTTTTATTAGAGGCAGTTTTATAGACCAAGGAAATTTATGGCTAGTAATGCAAGCTTTAAAAGAGGGTATTTTAATTGAGGTCATATCAGTGAATCAGCAGAAGATAAAATCTCTTTCCAAAAATTAGACTATTTTGGTGATGTTGTTGAGAGAGGAGTAGATGAGGATCACTTTATAGGTATGTATAGGGTTGGCTCAACCTCAATTAGTAATAGAAGGTAGCCTGGTCTGAATCAAGAAAGCCATTGCAGTGTTTTTGAAGACTTTTGTGAAAACCTCAGCGGGCAGTTAGAATCAGTCCCAAGAAGCCAAAGCAGTGCATGAGGAACAGTCTTCGCTCTCAACTTCCACAGACTTTTTTTTTTTTTAAACAAGGATTATTTGTTGCTTTTTGAAAGAAAGTTGGCATCGTTTGAAAAGAAACCTAAAGCATGTCTAAAGTGGGGTTAGGAAGATCCCACACTCCCCCACCCAAAGCCATAAGATTTTCCAAAATAATCAGGACATTTAAAGGATCCAGAAGAAGCTGGGTGTTGCTTAATTTAGAAACCGCATTTGCTTTTAAAAGTTGATTTTAATGGAATGTTTGGCAAATTATCATATTTTGGGGTGGAATTTTTAACATTGGTCCTTCAAAAACTTCAACTTGTGGGAGCAAAAACGAACCTGAAGAAAAAAAAAAGCCTTTATTTTTCAGCTCTGTCTTAGAGTAGTCCTGCCTGGACATACTGTGGCCTTGGGGGCCCCTGGGCCTCTGCTCTTGAACACTCCAGCACGTCCTGTGAGTGGATGAGGATTCTGAGTGAGGACGAGGTCCCTGGGGGTGACTTCGTGGTCACAGGCTTGCAGGCATTGAGGGTAGAACCTTGCTCTTAAAAGATTTGAAGGCGTACTTATTAATTTAGGTGAGAAATAAAGCTGTCACAGACGGACAAGACAGTAACATTGGAGGCCCATCACTTTCCCCTCGAGCCTCCACTGTGCAATGGCCTCACCATGATTACCATATTTTTTTGTATATGCGCTAATGTGTTCAGTGAAGCACAGTGCTGTCCTGGCTGGGGAAATAGTGTGTTTATAAGGTGTTTGCATATCTGTGCTTTGGCTTAATCAAAGAAGGCCAATTGATTCCTAAGTTCTTGGAGATGAGGCAGCTCTGTTGCTTCCAGTGACCACTGCGCCCTCTTTCTCACATTCTCATTTTCCGAAGGTATAGAACATGCTTTAAGAATTTGTTCTCATGTGCTGAGTAGTCAAAAAAACCCCCCAAAACAACAAACTTTTTTAAGCCTATGATCTTCCAAAGTTTTGAGGAACTTAGAATAAGAATAAACACTTTGCTTTTTAAATCCTTTTTTGCAGTGTCTTGTGTGGGAATGTTCTATTCCGTGTTTGAGAATATAATGCTAATAGCTAACACTTCTGTACATACTTTGTTCCAGATTCTCTACTAGGCACTTTACATGCATTAACGCATGCAATCCGTGCAACAACCCCAGGGTTAAGAACTGTTATTACCTCTGTAATACCAAGGAGGTGGACACATTTTCCCAGGATCACAAGGCTAGGAAATGGCAAGGCCAGGATTTCATTCCAGGCAGCCTGGCTCCAGGATCCAGCCAGTTAGCCACTGTTTGAAGGCCTCCAAGTCTAAGGATAAATTCAAGGACTTCTAGTATTCTTAAAAAGGACAAGATCTCTCACTGTAATAGTCAATATTATTTTATATTAGTTTAAGGTGTACATCATAGTGGTTAGACAATCATATACTTTACAAAGTGTCCCCGCTGTATTTCCAGTACTCACCTGGCACCACGGGTTGGCTTTTGACTGGGAAAAACCTGCCATCATGTATCAGTTCTAATTTTTCAGTAATATATCTACCGAAGTGATGCAGCAGTGATATTCTTTCAATATTGTAAACCTCTCTTTTAAAGATGACATTGCTTTATGATCACCACAAATATTTTTGTAAGCATCATGGCTTCATTTTTCTTCAAAGAATTTCATAATCTCTTTGACGCTTCCGAAAGTATTATGCACAATGAATTTTGACCCCTGCCTCTTTTTGCTGATACTATTAATTTTATTTTAAAAACCACACTTAAGTACTATAGGGTAAATACATTTAAAAGTTATTATTGTTTTTTTTCAAGTAACATTTGGCCTGCTTTTGAAGCATGATAAATTCTGCAAATCTTTGAACTTATTTTTACTCTTTCCTTTATTTTTTCATCACTAAAGACTTTCAGATATAGAATAAAAAATACTAGGAGGCAGAAAAAATAACAAGATTTATAGATTTTTTTTCCAGCATTCTGTCATGTGTGACAAATTTCCAAAACATTGTATTAGTAGGGTGTTTTGGAAAATCTATTTTTAATTCAGGTGGATAGTTTTGAACAAGAATATATAATTAAAAAACATATTATATGGTCATATACCTGAATTGGTTGGAAGTACATTTGGCTTATACCATTTAATGATCACATTATTAAATATTAGTCATTTAATGGCAGTTGTCACAATGAAAATATTTGTAGATTTAAATTTGCAATTCAAAGACACCAACCATTCTGTATAATAAACAAACATCAGATCATACAAACTGCAATATGAATGTCAAGTTTAATCAGTGACAGGTTGCCATGGAATGCAGACGGTTTTTGTTCTTCATAGTAGTTATGTTCTATAAAGTTGCTTCAAACACTACTTTAGCAAATCCTGAACTATTGCTGCTGGGGGAGATACAGTGTTCGCCTTTGGTCACAGCATTTTCATTAACTGATCAATATAGAACCTTGTTCTATGTGCATTTCTGTTTAAAGATACTTTAATATTTATTGTAGATTCAATAACGTTGAACTCACAGCCAGCAGCACTAAACCCAGGCCTCAGTGCAGCTTCTCTAACACACTGTTTTCTCCATGACATACATCGCAGCCTTATTATGCTTAGGAACACTAGCCAGAACTTCAGCACTAAGAATGGAGTCATTTTAAACAGTGAAATCACCCCCTCCCGCAGAAAAAGCACAAAAATGCAAAAAAAGAAGTTGCACTTAATAGACCTTGAACCAGACCCTTGTTTACAGTAGAAACTGAAACCAGAAGGCAGAGTGTCGCCTTGTGGGACCTCAGCTGGGGACGTGCATGCCAATGACTCAGATCTTTCACCACTCTGTGCATCGGTGATTGACCGAGAAAGCATTGTGAGTATTGGCCTGGGGGTTGCAATTAAATTTCAGTGAGTAGGTGAATTCACAAGTATGGAATTCACAAAGATATGTGCTGATCAGAAAACCATTTTTTTAAAAAAATTTAGAAACAAGTTGCTGTATTTTATTAAGTTTTGTTTACTTTTTAATTACAGTTGACATTCTATATTATATTAGTTTCAGGTGTACAGCATAGTGGTTAGACATTTATAAAACTTACGAAGTGAACCCCTGATGAGTCTCGAGTTCACCTGGCACCATACATAGTCATTACAATATTCGTGACTATATTTCTTAAGCTGTACTTTACATCCCCATGACTGTTTTGTAACTGCCAATTTGTACTTAATCTTTTCCCCTTTTTCACCCAACCGCTCAACACCTCTCCCATCTGGTGACTGTCACTTTGTTCTCTGTATCTATGAGTTTGTTTCTGTTTTGTGTGTTTATTTAGATTCCATATGCAACTGAAATCATACGGTTTTTGTCTTTCTCTGTCCGACTTATTTTACTTAGCATAATACCCTTTATGTCCTCCCATGTTGTCGCAAATGATAATATTTCATTCTTTTTATGCTGAGTAATAGTCCATGGTATATATGTAATACCACAGCTTTTTTTAGCCACCGGTCTATTGATGGGCACTTGGGTTGCTTCCATAACTTGGCTATTATAAATAATGCTACAGTGAATATAGGGAAGCATATATCTTTTTGAATTTGGATTTCTTCGGGTAAATACCCAGAAGTATTTGTTATTGATATTATCACACTGCCAGAGTGTCTCAAACATTGAACTCATCCACTCTGCCGGGTGTGTTACCCTGTGCAATCCCAGAAGTAGGATTGCTGGGTCATATGGCAGTTCTATTTTTAATTTTTTGAGGAACCTCCATATTGTTTCTTATAGCGGCTGCACCAATTTGCAGTCCCACCAACAGTGCACAAAGGTTCCCTTTTCTCCACATCCTTGCCCACTTTTTCCTACTGCATAAATCCAAAGCAACTGGTATATATTGAACCTTTTAGAAAAGACACTTTAGTCATATAAGTTGAAAAAATATCATAATAAGTGTATAAATCCCACAGCTTCGAAAATCAACAAAAGTGTAATAAATATACAAAGAAATTTCAAAATAGCAAAAAGGTCTCTATTGTGAATGGTGGCCTTTGAAATGTAGTGCGCTGTGCAGGGCACCACCTGACCAGTCGTATCTGGCAGTCTGGACTGAGCATAGGTTGCACAGGGTAACACACCCGGCAGGGTGGATGGGTTCAGTGTTTGAGACACTCTGGCAGTGTGATAATATTAATAGCCAAGAACTTGGAGGCCTCACTTGAAAGACCTGTACTGCCATTTATATGGTGTGAACATGAGCAAGCTCCCTCGCTGAACTGTAGTCTTCAATTTGTAATAAGAGGATAATAATATCCACCCCAAAGAGTTGATTTGAGGAGGAAAAATAATAACCTCTGAAAATTATTTCTTAAAAAAAATGAGGTCTATGTTGTTAAGATTTTTCCTCTTTTCCAATAAACGGTGGGGTTTCCTTGAAAGTTTTAGAACAGAAGTAATCTGATCAGGTTTAGAAAAACAATTCTTGCATGGGTTTGAAAATAGATGAGCTAGCTGCGAGGGGATGTGGAGGGGAGAGGAATCAAGGACGACCTTTAGGGCACTTGCTTCACCTCAGACTTTCCATAATCCTCCTGATTAGTGATTTCTTGGTTTTTGTTTTTTTTTAAGAGACACATGGGGAGGTGGTGGTTCTGACAGTTTGCCAGAACGTGTTCTCTCCCCTTGGAATCGAAAAATATTAATATCGATTGTCCAGTTAATCCTTCTAAGTTTTTCCTAAAATATTAAACTATTTTAAACCTGAAAGTTTACAACTGAAAGATCACTTCGGTAAGGCTATGAAGGATGGTATTATGTACAATACATCTTTTTGACTAGAGGAAATGTAGATGAAAACTTGTTGAATTTAAAGTAAAATAAAGTCCAGAAAATATATATTTTCATGGATGTTTTTCAGGAAATTATATTTACTCAGCTAAAATATTTTTAAAGTACTTTCAATTTTTGATAAGGATTTTGCTCTTGAAAAGAACAACCTGTAATTTAACAATGAAACCCAAGGTCCTTGAGCTGGTTATTTTCCATGTAGCCACGTATCAGTGGTTCTCTAAGCTTAATTAGCCTATAGGAAAGTTATGAAATGGATCACACTTATTTTAGGTATAAAATCTATTGGAACAGTCATATGTATGGAGAAATAAAAGAAACTAGACTTTAAAAGTAAGTGTCTGTAAATTTATGTAGATTTTTGGAAGTGACACTGGTAAATTGTTTTGCAACTAGCTGTGTTGTCTTATTAGAACAATTAAAGGACTGGATTTGTTGTAGGACGAATTGATAAAACGAAAATCATTGCTAAAGACTCTTTTCTTCAAGAGATCAAATAGAGATCAGCAAAACTCCTGAACCAAGTCCAAGCAAGGGTTGAGAGTGGCTCTGAGGACGCTTCAGTGCTGTGTCAGTGATGGAAGCAGTAGAGTTTGGTGGTCTGTATTTCACCAAAGAATCTTCCGTTAGACAACTGAAGTCGTTGTTTGCTGTCTTTGGCAGCATTTCATTCAGTTGCTAAGGAAAATATGTCAATCAAACATAGTCATCTAAAACCATCTGTAGACAACTAAAATGTCAGGAGTGGTTTCAGTGACAGGTTTCTAAATATAAGTAAAAGCCCCCAAAGTCGTTGTCATATTGTAAGTTTTCTTATGAGAAACATGTATACTGGCAAGACAAACAAGCAAACAAGAAAGCCCCGAAATAAAAGCCCAAGGGCCAGAGGAGAGATGGTCTTCGCGGCCTCTCCCAGCTACTAGGAGGCATTTCTATCTGGTCTCTGATATGTTTGTGTAACACACATGTCAGCAAGCCAGCTTCATAAACATGTTTCAGGATAACATTTAACATGCTAGCAGAACGAGCTGGAAATTCTGGTTTCAGCTGGATATGCGCAGGGCTCCCCGTTCCCAAACTGTAAAATATGTTTGCTTTCCCCTATCAGCGCCTCAGACTAAATTTGTCCCAAATTGAACTCTCTCTTCTGTCTCCACTGCTTTATCTCCTCGCTGCCTTTCAGGCCTCAGCAGGCTTCCAGCTGGCTGGGAACCTCAGACCCAGGTTGATTCCACCTCGAAATCTTCCCCTTCCCACCATCACTGCCGCCACTCCCACCTGTCCCTGCTCTCACCTGGCCTGTGACAGCCCTTCCTGCAGGCCTGCTCGTTCTCCCCGTCTCCTCCAACACCCCCCACCCCCAAAGGTTGCCCTGCCATCTTCCTTTGGGTCCGCATTCATAATGTTGCTCTTCAAATGCTTGGCTAGCAGAAGAGTTCCTGCACCCCATGGTCCAAACTCAGCCTGGCATCCAATGAGGAACATCCCTCTTCCATAAAGAAGTAGTTGGAGGTGTATTTGGTCCCACAGCAGGTGGCTTCCTGAACTGAGGTATTATGGGTCATCATATATTGCCCACACGAGCGGTTTGGGGAGAAATCTGGCTGGAGCACCTTTGTGCATTTTTACTTCCCTCCCCTGCTTAAACTGTCGTCATACTCAGGGTTTCCCCCGCTGCCAGCCTGTATGCTCTACCATCATAGTGCAGGCTAGTCCCAAATTGTAGTTCCCTCCAGGGTCCATGCAGACATACATCCACACCCAGAGTGCTCTCTCTCGGCGCTCCAAGGCACACCACCAGTTGCTGCCTTGAAGAGTCACGTGGCTCATGTCTTAACGTCCCAGAAAGTTCAAAGGCATCTGGGCAGGAGTCAGGCCAATCACTTTTTCTGTTGCTACTCAACACGAAAGTACACTGCTTGCACTAGAGAAAAACCTGTTTAGCACTGATTAACATTTTTCTCTATTGTGTGTGTTTTTTCAGCTTTATTGAGGTATAACCGACAAATGAAATGGTAAGATATGTAAAATGTGCATATGACTTGAGATGCACTGTGGAAGGATTCCTCCCATCCACTTAATAAACACGTCCATCATCAACACCAATGTTTTAAGCCTGCGAAGTCATATGTTCTGTTGCCATGAAGAAGAGTGATAAGGTTGACCGGAATGACTAGACTTAGACTTTATAAAATTGAATTCTAAAACAGTCAGATGTCGAGTTAACAGAGAAGGGACTTTCTCAGGGTGGTTCTCTTCCAGGGACCTTGAGTTTCACCAGCGGCTGTGACGTGTCTCCTCTAGTGGTGCCATTTCATTGACAATTTAACAAACTCATTGTGATTCTGCTGCAAGGAGAAAGTGCAACCTGGAAACATTTACTACAAACCATACTATTAATAGGAGAGTTACGAAAGTCTTAGTTCCCACTAAGGACTTTTTTCCTTTTTTTTCTTTTTTTAAGAACTGCGTGAAGTGAAAGCATTGAGGTGATTCTGGCTTGGGTATGTGGCAATGTTGCTGTCAAATCAAAAGCCGTTGTCAAGGCCGAGGAGTTCTCAGACTTACAGTGGATGCTTGTAGGATTGCTTGGATGGAATCCAAGAAAAGCTGCCTCATGTCTCAGTTTGAACTGGGCAAAGTCAGGTGAATGTGGGTTCCATCTTTAGCTTCTGCCACAAATTGTGGGGTTGCTCACCTTCTCTGTGCTTAAGTCTTACGGTCTGGGGTCTGACCCTTTGTCTCTGCCGAGCTGTACACCCTTGGACAATATATTTTCTTTCCCTGGGACCGGTAACTCATCTTAAAAAGACCCAATCCTAATATCCACTTCATAATCTTGTTTTAGTTGAGGCCATCCATGGGAAACAGAACAGCTCTTAAAAGAACGCACGTGTTTCATGAGAGGCTATGGCTCTTACTAACAGAGTTGCGATTAGGGGCATTTCCCGCAGCCTTGCTGGGAAAGTTAAGTGAGAGCACGCCCCCCAGGACAGGCCGCACAATCAGGGGAGCCCAAACCCAATGAAAACGCACTGCGCTCGGTTCCCAGATCAGCATGAGCTTCAATCCTTAACCATCGCCCCCCCCCCCCCCCCCTCAGCAACCGCACAGGCTTCGAGCCCACGAAGCTGGCCCTGGAGCTTGGAGCAGAAGCATTTGCACACAGTAAGTGCTACATAATTGCTCCTTCACCTTTGCGTCAACACGCGCCTCCACCTCGCGCACGCCAGCACCGCTCACACTGGCCACTGGCTGTCACCTGTCCCCCAACACAAGCGGAATCTCGGTGAAGATCACCTCCAACCCCGCTGTCCCCCAGGCGCTCTGGCAAGTGTCCATCGCTCAGCCAAGCCTCGGCCTGGCCAGATGGGGCCCTGGAAGCCAGGAGACACCCTCGGGAGGATTGGGGTTGACCCCGGGTGCTCGGGCGGAAGGGAGCCGGGGTCACCAGGGCGCCGCCGGCGCCCGTCCTCGTTGTCGCCGGGGTTTTTTACGGGTGCCCCGGGAAGAGGCGCCCCCCGCCCCCCGGGGCCCAAAGCTGGTCCTTGGGAGGGGGGGCCGTGCGCCCTCTCGGGTTCGGGCTCGGAATGAGCGGGGAGAGAATCTCGGGGCCCCCCCCGGGGGGCTGGGGCCCAGACGGGGAAACGCTCCCCCCCCCCCCCCAAAAGAAACGCCCCCAACCGGGGGGCGCCCGGGGGGGGGGGGCCCCCCCTCTCTCTGGGCGGGGAGAAACCCCCGGGGGGGGAGCCCCCCCGGCCGAAAATTTGGGGGGGAAGGTGCGGGACGGGGCCTTTCCCCCCCGTGCCCCGGGATTTGAAAGTCCCGGGGGGGGGTTTACCTAAAAAAAGCCCGGGGT
>NW_005871453.1:646050-657754 GCF_000147115.1 Myotis lucifugus | reverse complement strand
CAAAGAGCCGCATGTGGCTCGCGAGCAGCAGTTTGCCGACCACGGCTCTAGTGTATCTTTCTTAAGAACACAATATAATGATCAAATTTAGGATGCTTAACCTTGTTGCAATACTATTATCTAATGTACACTATCTACTAAAATTTTGCCAATTGTCCCAATAATGCCGTTTACTGCAAATTCTTCTTTTTATTTCAGGATCGGACTTTGTACGTGGTTGTTATGTGTCTTTAGTCTCTGTAACCTGGAGTAGCCAGTCCCTCCACCTTTCTTTTTTTTTTTATTTATTTTTATTTTTTTATTTTTATTTTTTTAATTTTATTTTTTATTGCTTAAAGCATTACAAAGGGTATTACATATGTGTCCTTTTTTTCCCCCGCCCTTGACAATACCCCGGCTTCCCCTACCCCCCAGTGTCTTATGTCCATTGGTTATGCTCATATGCATGCATACAAGTCCTTCGGTTGATCTCTTACCCCCCTCCCTCCTGCCCCCCAACCCTCCCCGGCCTTCCCGCTGCAGTTTGACAATCTGTGTGAGGCAGCTCTGCCTCTGTATCTATTATTGTTCAAAAGTTTATAATGGTCTCTATTATCCATGAATGAGTGAGATCATGTGGTATTTTTCCTTCATTGACTGGCTTATTTCACTTAGCATAATGCTCTCCAGCTCCATCCATGCCGTTGCAAATTGTAAGAGTTCCTTCTCCTCCACCTTTCTTTGTCTTAGATGATACTGCTGGTTTTGCGAGTCTGGTCATTCGTTTTGTAGAATAGGTTTACCTGATTGTTTTCCATGTTTAGGTTTTGGGAAGAGCACGGTGTAAGTTATGTGGCTCACTCAGTGCATCACACCGTGCGGCACATGCCGGCAGTCTGTCCCACTGTTGGTGATGTTTCTAATGAGTTCTATCTGCCAGAGTTTTCACTGTAAATGTGGAAAAATAAGTTTTAGCAGTAAATAAGTGATCATGTTGCATAATTTTATAGATTCACATTGATATTTTTGGATACATTTTACTGTCTACATAAAGGAAAATATCCACCACACCCAAGATTTCAATTGACCTGGAAGACCTAAATATTATTGAGAATAAAAGTAGAAGCAGGAAGGCCAGCATTTATTACAATTACTTTTCCAGTTTGGAAAGTAACTTCACCTGAAACAGTCCTGTAAGTCATGTAGGCAAGACAGGAATTTCCCATTATGTAGATGATGAAATTCTTGCTTAATTAGCTAATGATGGAGTGGGGACTTAAAAATCTTTCTTTTGAAAGTTTAGTATTTTTCCTACCACTCCATGATGCACTGAAAAACAGATTAAAATTCAAAACAGGGATAGTATGTAGCTATATGAAGGAGTAAAGTACTGCAGGGACTTATTCTTGGGTTCAAGCAGTCCTAGTGATATCACTTATCTGTGTGACACCTTGGGTAAAAAAATTTTACTTAATATCTCAGAACTTTAGTTTCTTCTGAAAATGGGATCATAATATGTATCACTTAGTGTAGTTTTGGGACTTCACAGTTAAATGTAAAGCACCCATAGAGTCACAGAGTAAGTGCTTATTAATATTTACTATTATTATTCTTTTATTGATTTCAGATAGGAAGGGAGAGAATCATTGATTGGCTGCCTCCTGCATGCCCTCTACTGGGGATCGAGCTTGTAACCTGGGCATGTGCCCTGACTGGGAATTGAACCCCGACCTCCTGGTTCATAGGTCTTCAGATAGAGTCACTATAATGATACAAATTATATTTCTATTTCATAATAATAAAAAATTTCATTCATAAGAAAGTTGTAACAATTCTAAATGTACATGCATGTAAAAATATAGCCCCAAAATATATAAAATAAAAATTGACAGAAGCAAAAATCTATAAAGAGATATAGGCAAATTCATAATCAGAGCAAAACATTTTTTAACACACTTCTGTTAGTATCTGATAGCCAGATAAAAATTTGTAAAGGGAGACAGAAAAAGAGCTAAAAATACAAACTTGGTTAAGCCATTGTGAGGAAGAAAAGTACATGAAAAGTTGGGAATAAGGCTATAAAACAGTGGTTCTCAACCTTCCTTTTAATACAGTTCCTCATGTTGTGGTGACCCCCAATTTCATTGTTACAAATGGACCGTAATTAAAGCATAGTGATTAATCACAAAAACAATATGTAATTATATATGTGTTTTCCGATGGTCTTAGGCGACCCCTGTGAAAGGGTCGTTCGACCCCCAGGTTGAGAACCGCTGCTATAAAAGTTACGAGGATGACATTTCCCCCTTGCCCAAGGAGATAAATACCTTTAGACTATGAACTAATAATTACTTGGACAAAATCCTACAAACCATGCTCTATTGGTCAGGATTGAACTAGAAAAGTAATTAGATGTTTTCCCCTTGTTTTAAATAAAAAAGGGCTTTAAGCTATCCAAAATAAATGACGACCATCTAATCATGAGAAAACACTAGACAAACCCACCTTGCAGGATTTTCTACAAATAACTGCACAAGTGTCAAGGTTGCTATTGGAGGAGACATGACAACTAAGTGCATTGTGGGGGTTTAGATTGACTCCTGACCAGAAAAAGGACATTAATGGAAAAACTGGTGGAATTTGAATAGGCCTGTAGTTTAGTTAATAGTATTGTACCAATGTTAATTTCCTGGTTTTAATAAATGTACCTTAGTTATGCAAGTTATTAACCTTAGGGGCAGCTGGAAAGGATGCAGAAACTCCTTGTTCTAATTTTGCAACTTTTGTCTGTCAAAAATTATTTCAATTAAAAAGTTAAAAAATTAATAACCAGCTAATTTATTTACACACCCAATCTTATTTAACTGCAACACTTGGTTTCTCTTGGTACCTAATTATTCCTGGACCATCTGGCTTTAGAATGCAGCATGGGAGAAAGCATTAAAAAAACAGGAAGAAGCAAAGAACTTTTGAACACCAATCAGAGAGCAGGTTTTCCTTCGTGTCTTTTTAAAAAGGTTGTGTGTGATTTACTTAATGTTGCTAAGTATAACGTGTAGCCTTTCTGAAACAATAGTGAATGCTCCTTGGTTTGTACTTGCATTAAGTTGACTAAAGACTTACTTTTTCTGTGTTCAAGGACAACTTAAATTTTTTTAATTGAAAAAGAGAGTAACATTTGCTGCACAGGAATTATTTACACTATGTTCTTTACCCAAGGTTTCTTTTTCCTTTGTTTCACTTCCAATTTTTTCCCTTTGAAATTGTTGCTTTGATCAACAAAGAAGTTCAAATGCATTGCTGAGGTTGACCAGTAGCACTGCTCTCTTACTTATACCAGCACAACTATTGATTATGGTTCCTATAGCTACATGTGTAGTGTTGAATAAACTATTTTAAATATTGTTTACAAAAATAAATATTTGAATTCTATTTCCAGGTGACTGAAATAACTTCCTTTTCATTGACTGAATTTGCCCTGTGATTTTTCCCTCTTGAACCTCCCTGTCAGCTTTGTATGGAAATGTATTTTTTAGCATATTCATGTCATCATAGTCTATCTCAATAAATAAATAAAAAAGGGGAACAATTTAAGACCTTACTATAATGATCACATTTCCCTAAGTCTCTTTTACTTCAGAGTAAATGAAATAGGTAGTAGTGGCGAATTCCAAAGGAAGTCTATTTATTATTTGTGTGTTTGTTTGTTTATTTATTTATTTATCAATTACAGTTGACATACAATATTATTTTAGTTTCAGGTATACAACATAGTGATTAGACATTTATATAACTCATGACATGATCACCCCAATAAGTCTAGTACCCATCTGACACCATACATCTTGGAAAAAATTCACTTTAAAGTAATTTATCAAGTGTTTTATAATTGATGAAGTGGAAAAATCCCATTTGGGAAGAGTTTTAGAATTTTTAACATGTGAAAAGACATGTTAAAGAGGATACTGATGAAGAAAATGTCCAATCTAGTTATCAACAGAGATTTTTGTTTCCACCATTCCTCTCACAGAGCCATTCCATATGTGACAATGTTCCCAAATCTGCATTCATCATTAGCCTTGACAACCCTACACCCAATACCTTCCATGGAGATATAGCCAATATAAATCCTGAAACACTGCTTATCACTTAAAATAGGACCTGAAGTTAATTAATTTGCCTGTGCCTTTGTTTGCATCCAGCCTAAGAAGTTATCTTGCTAATGTGAACAGATTAAAAAAATACTTCAAAGACCTTTATATTTAATTAAAATAGAAGCTTCTAATGTGACCCAAGTTGTACAACAGTTATGGACTTATAGAAAACAGGAGGAATCTTCCAAAAAGTGGTTGGAAAGAGATTTATGAATCTTATTGAAGTTAAATTTTTTGAACTTAACATTAGTTATGGAAATGCAACTCATTACAACAGCCAGACTTACAGGCAGCAATATTGAAGGTCATAAAGTAATTCAATTTATGGAGAAATGATAGTTTTAACATTTAACCAGATATATATGGGACAATAACTTAGTGAATAAAAAACATGAGAGTCAGACAGGCTTTGGCTTGAATTCTGGCTGTGCCTTTTCTTTCATTCCTTCATTTATTCCAGAGATATTTACTGACACCCAGTTAGTGGGGACACAGTAGTGAACAAAACAGGCATTTTCCTACCTCTAGGGACATCATAGCTAGTGGGGGATGTATGAAGTATGAATAATCATACAATTAAAAATCATACAATTAAAAAATAGTTACTGTTGGTGATTATATGAAAGATAAGTGTTGGGAACAAGAGAGCAAATAACACAAGAACCTAATTTAAATAGATTGAGGGTTTGGGAAGGTCAAGTTAAGGCCTGAAAGCAGGCCATGTGATGGCTGGGTAGAGTCAGCCAGAGTAAGAGAGGTTAGCATTGAGATAAGATGAGGGGAGAGGCAAGGAGAGGAGGGAAGGAGAGGGGAGAGGAGGAGAGCCAAAAAACACAGCTGTGAGATTTGATCAAATTGCTTATCCTCTTTGAAACGGAATTTCCTTTTTATGCAATGTGGATAGTAACAGCTTCAGGTGGTTGCTCTCAGAATTAAGTGGCATTGCATTTGAATTAGGCTTAATACAGACCTAGCATAATAAGTATTTATTACCTGGTGGCTATAAATAATAATGTCTTTTTGGAGTTTACATTCTGGTGAGGTGATAATATCTACCTCAAGAAAGGAAATAAGCAAAGAGAGGCTGATAGTTGTTTAAAGAGCGTTAGAGAAAAATTCCACATTTATGCTAATTTTAGAAACAGATTATTTACTGCAGTCACAACTGAAGGAAGAGGTAAGACAAAACATCTTAATGTTGCCTGATCAACAAGCAAACTTAAGTGACATATATCAGCAAGGTTACAGAAGAAAGATATGGAGGTTATAGAGTGCGAATTAATGTAATTTTCCATAACATACATCTGGCATGTAAACCTTGAGAACACGATTAGCTGTTAGACAAGGGGTGACAAGGACAGGAAGTTTCTAAAGAGAGGATGAGTTAAAGAAACAATTGCAAACTTATTAGCTGAGATGTTTTCATAGCAAGATACAGAATAATCTATACAAGTAGATAGGAAGGGACCTTTAACGAGGATGAAGGCTTTTAATTTTGGTCCCTTCAAGGTAAATATTTGATAGATGTGTTAAAGTTTTCTCCTTATCTAACAAGATGTGGATGAATCATTCATGGCCTTGCCTCCCCAGTGTATCTGGGCCAACTATCTCCCATCTTCTCCAGCATCTTCTAAAGCTCATATCTATGGTATGTTCTAGGTTGATTTCTAGCCAGGGCTAATTTTAAAAATATGCATTATTTTCTATTTTTACAAGAGGGGAGTGAAATTCCACCTATACTTGTCCCAACATGCCTTTGTTTAGCAGTAGTAAGGTGTTATTATAATAAAGTAAGTTCAGCCAGGTGTTTTTATCTTTGATATACTAACCCTAAACTGTGACCAGAGGGGAATAAGCCTTTGCATTCTGTTCATTCATCTACTCATCCATCCGTGTCCACCCATCTATCATCCATCCATCATTCATTAATTTGTTTCACAAACATTGGATGGGTATCTATTGAGAAGACATTGATAGGGATGTTCATCATGTGTAGGCAAATGCTTGGTGCTAGGGATACAAATATAATTGATTCTCTGTTTTGCCCTGAAACTCACAACCTTGTAGCTGAATCATTCATCTATTAGTATCCAACATGTATTTCATGAGTGCCTACTCTGTGCCAGTAAAAACAGACACAGGGCCTGTCCTCATGGAGCGTACATGAGTGGTAGACATAATCTAGTGTGGAAGGGAAGGGCTGTGCTTTCTAAAATGGTCTTGTGGCTACAGAGGGCATGCACAATGATTAATGAGAGGTTCAGGAAGGAAACATTTGAATTTTTATTTATCTTCATCTCAGCTTACTTCATATTTTTGGTATATTTGGTAATGTGCCTAATATATACAGTAGTACATGTGTACCAATTATACATAAATAATATTTGAGTTTATTCTACCAATCCATACTCATAAGGTTCCATAAACAAAAACATTTGCAGACCTCAAGGTAAAAGGATGGACATGGGGATCAGCTAGACTTGTGAGTTTGAGGTTGGTTTCCGTCGCTCCCTGCCTGTGGGTCCTTGGCCAGTGCTGAGCTCCTCATCCTTCACAAGAATTGATCTAAGGATTGAGTGCAATAACGTTAGTAAAGTGCTTATGTTGTGTCTGTTATATCAAGTCCTCAAAAATGACTAATGTTAATATTATTATTCATGTGATAAATATTAAAATTAAGGCATCTTCCAGGTTATATAGAAAATATTGAGACGGGACTGATGAAGCAATGACCCTTAATGTCATAAATCATTGGTGGGGATGTAACTTGGTGCTACTTTATGTGTAATATGTACCAAGATCCTTAAAAATTTTAAGTCACTTTAACCCAGTTGTCTCCCTTTCAGGAATTTATTCTAAAGAAAAAATTGGAAATTTCAACACATTTATAATACTGACAAATTGGAAAAAGAACTAAATGTCCAAAGGTAGAATGGTCAGATTAATTTACAGCTTTATAATGGAATATTGTGCATCTCTTAACGTTTTAGAGACTAGTGGGAACATATTCCTATTTAGTGAAGAAGATAGGATACAAAGTTATAGCGTGACCCCAATTATGTTTTCTTTTCTTTTTTTTTCTTTTTTAAACACACACTATTGCATCAGTCTACACTTAATTTTGGATGAAGTTTTGGCAGAACCATTTTCAATCCTGATGTGGAAATGCTTTAAAAGTATTAAATCAGCTTAGAATATATGACATTTGAGAGCTTGGTAAGTTGGTTAGATATATGAGGTCGCTGCTCTTGCCTAACAGGACATATTTCACTGGTCTGAGCAGGAAGCGGGGTCCAGATGATGAGGAATGCAGGCTTCAAACCCGGACCAGAGGTCCCAGAAATGTGTTTCTGATATTAACTTAGTTAATGTTGTCAAATGATATTCAGATCGGCCAATGAACAGGCATGAATTCCTTCTGTGCTCTACTTCCAAATTATCCTAGAAAAGCCAGAATCCTGGGGAGATGTCTGCTTGGACTCCATGGTTTTGATCTTGCTACGGAAGTGTTTTTGCTGAACAAGGACTTAGCATTACTCGTTGGATTACTTCTCGGGTTTTGAAATATTGTCATGATTTCCTGTAGTGAGTAGGTGTGCTGTTACTGAGACGTTTGTTAGCTTTACCCTGTGCATTGTGTGACCCATGTTGATCTGCTTGGAAGGTCAAACTGCGGCCCACCTCTAGCAAGAGCTCAGCACCAAGAGCATGTATCAGACACTTGCTGCTTCTTATTCTTAGCTCTTAAGTTTTTTTTTCTTTACTGCCATTTGTTTACTTCCTTTTTGTTGTTCTTGTTTCATTTATTTATTTATATATGTGTGCATTTATTTATTTACTTAGTTGTTTATTTTTTGGTTAATCCTCACCCAAGGATATTATTCCATTGATCTTTTAGAGAGAATGGAAGAGAGAGGGAAAGACAGAGAGAAACACATCGATTGGTTGCCTCCTGCATGTGCCCGGACCAGGGCCCAGTCGGGGAGGAGCCTGCAACCGAGATATGTGCCCTTGACTGGAATCGAACCTGGGACCCTTTGGTCCACAAGCCGACGCTCTGTCTACTGAGCCAGACAGTCTAGGCCTGTTGTTCTTGGTTTGACATAGGATAAGCAATAAACCTTAAACTTTGGATGGAAGTTAAAGTCATCCTCTGAAATCTAGACCTTTCGTAGACTGTAAAAATTAAAGGAAGCCCTAACAGGGTGGCGTGGGGACTTACCTTTAGTTTCTGATCCTGCCGTGGTAGAGAGAAGCTATTCAGTTATTGGAAAGGATGTTCCAGAACTCCCACAGAGGCAAAGGGAAGGCAACTTTGTCTTGTGGGGACTGATGGTTATGGGATGTATCCATGGTTGCTGGTTTGTCAGTGCTTCCGGGACAGGGGCAGGCTGAGACGGGGCAGAGTGGGAGAACGTGTGGGCTTTCTATTCCAACACACCACAGTGTAGAGGGCCTCAGGAGACATCAGCCAGCGCTAGGGACTGATGGCACTTGATACGACAGATGAGGATGGGATGCGAGCATGGAGTGGATCAAACGGAGGGCTAAGATAATAGTCAAAAGCGCATCTGTCCATCCATTCATTCTACAAATGGTTATTTGCATCGTGAGGTCCTGAGAGTGGCTGTGAGGTATGATGTCGTGAACGTCACAGTCTTCTGAGGGAGTGAGACATCAAATGGTTAATTACACGTAGACTTTGTTCCTCACCATTGTGTTTGGTGTTGTGCTCTGAGAGGGTATTTGAAAGTTAGCTGGGTGGTCAGTGGAAGTCCTTATTGATCAGGTTCTAAAGGAAACTGGGCTGAGGAAAATGACTTTAGAAGACTTATTAAAAAGGGTTTTTGTTTTTCAATTACAGTTGACATTCAGAATTGCATTAGTTAACAGGTATGTGGCATAGTGGTTAGACATTCCTATAACTTACAAAGTGATTCCCCTGATAAGCGGATTGGGAAGACTTTTAAACTGTAACTAGAAGAGGGAGAGGGTTACCACTGAGGTGTATACACTGGCTTAGCTGATTTTCTTGTTGGCCTTTGACCCTTCTCTGATCTTCCCCAGATGCCTCACGCCGTGTTTGTTCTTCATGAGAATGGGATGCAAGTCATGGGGGGAGAGAGGGTGAGCTCTGATGATGAAGGAGCTATGGGTTCTGTCCTGCAAAAGGAAGGGTCCTAAGCAGGAGTCTGCCCACTGGAGTCTGTCCTGTCGAGCGAGCTGAGGGCATTCTTATTGTTTTCCTGTAATGAAAGTTGCTAAGCACTACAGTTTAAAGTTTGAAATCTGCCTTTAATCCTATTTATTCTGGACACAAAGGAGAAACCTTAATTTTTGTTGTCTTCTTGCAAGTATTCTTAGAAGAGGTTGCAAATTATTTGACTTCTTTGTAAAGTGAAACCTCCAGATTACACGTTACTAACGTTTCCCACTGTCTTCTCATTTTTTCTAAAACGGGCCTCTGGGAAGGCGTAGCATCAGCAGTGTGTGGGCTGGACGTCAGGCCTTCCTGCTAATGGAAGACATGCTACCAGATATGATGACTCAGTGTCATTTCTATTGAGTTTTCTTTTTAAAAAATATATTTTATTGATTTCAGAGAAAAAGGGAGAAGGAGAGAAAGAAACATTAATGATGAGAGAAAATCATTGATCGGCTGCCTCCAGCATGTCCCACACTGGGGGTTGAGCCCGCAACCCGGGCATGTGCCCTGACCGAGAATCGAACCGTGACCTCCTGATCTGGTCAACCACTGAGCCACACCAGCTGGGCTCTATTGAGTTTTCTATGGGTAGAGCTAAGGGCCACGTTGGCAGAGAAAGCAGGGATTTAATGCAACACAGAAGTTACTTAGGTCCTTTTCTCTCTTTCTGGCTTGTCTTTGGATAATTGGAGATCCTTTTTCACAGTTAATAAAGACATTAAAAAAATCATTGAATTGTTTTAATTTTTGAAGATTCTTACTATTTTGGCTATAATATTATTTATATTCCTTTTATTTTAATGGTGAACTTTCTGTCCCAAACGTAGTCAAAACGTTGTAGTTGCACAAAAAACACATTCCAAGTATTGCTGAAACTCGGATTCTTTCTGCTTCTGCCTCCCTTGTGATGCTGAGGTTCAAGTTCAGGGTTTCCTGCTGCCTCTGCAGCCAGGAAGGAATTAGAAAACATGGAATTCAGTTTCTTAAGGTGGCACACTAGGAAATGGAAATTGAGAATCTAGTAATTGGACTCTTCAAACATGCTTTCAGTTGTCTTTTGCTTAATTAATTAAAAATTAATTTTAATATTAAGAATAGTCACTTCAGAGGCAATGAAGTTTGGCAGATATCCTTCAGACCATTAAACATACTTTTTGGCCCTCGCTGATTTGGCTCAGAGATAGAGCATTGGCCTGAGGACTGAAGGGTCCCAGGTTCAGTTCCGGTCAAGGGCACATCCCCAGGTTGTGGGCTCAATCCCCAGTAGGGGGTGTGCAGAAGGCAGCCGATCAATGATTCTCTCTCATCATTGATGTTTCTATCTCTCTCCCTCTCCCTTCCTCTCTCTGAAGTTAATAAAAATATTAAAAAAACCCCCAAAACATAATGAACATACTTTTTGTGTTCATACTTATGCCTATAGAAAATATACTATTTTGTTTAACATGTATTTTAAGAACATAAATGGTATCATGCTGTTAGTTTTGTTCTCTAATTTACTTTATTTAAAAAAATAGTATATTTATGAGATCTATCCATGTTGCTCCAAACAGTTCAGTTCCTTTACCTACTTTCTAGATTCCCCTCTTATGGCTGGGACTATGTGGATATTCAATAGTTGAACAACCAATGGACACTAACAGCCATGAACATCATGCAGAATTAGGAGTGGAATTGGGGGTCATAGGGTATATGCCCAAGTGCCCCTGGCAGTGGAGGTACATAGTACATACCCATTCTTTAAACACACTTAGGCTTACTTTAAAATGATACAGCATAGAAAAGCAATTGTTGCTTTCAGACCCACTACTAGTTGTTTGATATTTGGTAATGTAATTTTTTAAATAATATATTTAATTGATTTTTTATAGAGAGGAAGGGAAAGGGAGAGGGATAGAGTGTTTGAAACATCGATGAGAGGAACATCGATCAGCTGCCTCCTGCACATCCCCCACTGGGGATGTGCCCGCAACCAAGGTACATGCCCTTGACCGGAATCGAACCTAGGACCCTTCAGTCCGCAGGCCGATGCTCTATCCACTGAGCCAAACCGGTTAGGGCTGGTAATTTAGGCCTAACTGGTCTCATTTTTTAGGTGAGGGGATAAAAACCATCTCTACTCATAGGATTGTTAATCCCTCCCCACCCAATGAAAAGAACCCTTAATTTCTTTTAGTAGAGCAATTATATTAAGAATCTTTTGGAATGCTGTATTTTTTTTCAATAGAGATATTGAATCAGAAGGGTTTTTAGGTGAATAAGAGTAATACCCAAGACAAAAGGACTGGGAAAATAATGTAAAAATAATAGGCCAGCTTTCCAACAAAACTTGATTTTATGCTGAAATGTCTTCTTCCAAACCTTT
>NW_005871453.1:644725-645950 GCF_000147115.1 Myotis lucifugus | reverse complement strand
ATGGGGAGAGCCTTGGTCATACAATTGTGCACTGCAGTATGGAAAAAGGCTGGAACAAAGGCAAAGTGCTTATCGGATAGAAAGATAGGAGTGGACTTAGGAGATTTTGTGTGCCAGAGTAGGCAGTCATTTTCTTCTTATTTTTTTTTTGTCCCTGGGATAATAAGACAACCAAATACCGTAGTAGCAAGACTGGCCCCAAGACATTGTCCCTAGGTCAGATAATTGGGCACATTGTGTACTAAATTATGAATACGCTTATCTCTTCTTTCTGCCATTGAGCTTTGAAGCCATCCTTTATTCTGAAAAGACTATGAGCCACCCAGTGAGACAATTTCCATCATTATCATAATAATATCAGCAGCGGAATCAAATCATGTGTAGCTGGCTTTCTAAAATTAACATAAAATTGCTTTATGGGTTAGCTGAAAGATACCTAATAACTTAGATTGTGCTCATGTGAGGACAAATGGATGAGTTTTTAATCGTGCCACTTTGAAAAGGGTAAAATTAGTTTTTTTAAAAAAGTGAAGATTGCTTATTACTTATAGAAAAAGTTGAAGAATTTTCAAAAAATATTACAAATTTCAGGAGGCTTGATTAAGAGAACCGGAAGTGTCTGTGCTCACATGCGTTCAAGTCCTCTGTGCTACCTGGGCTGTTTCTTTGTCCTCATGTTCTTCATAAAGACATTGCATAGCAGAATTTGTCATTTTTTGTACATTTTAACCTTGTACTTGCTACTTTTTTTTAATTTAAGGGGATAATGTTTATTCTTCTGAATATGAAAGTAATACATGGTCATTGTAAAGGATTTGGACAATATGGAAACACATAATAAAGAAGAAAATAAAATCTAGTCCTATAACTAAAAGATAATACAGTTAACATTCTCTTTCCAGTATTTTTTATTTTTTTAAAAATATATTTTATTGATTTTTTTACAGAGAGGAAGGGAGAAGGAGAGGAATAGAGAGTTAGAAACATCAATGAGAGAGAAACATCGATTCAGCTGCTTCCTGCACATTCCCTACTGGGGATGTGCCCGCAACCAAGGTACATGCCCTTGACCGGAATCGAACCCGGAACTCTTCAGTCCGCAGACCAACGCTCTATCCACTGAGCCCAAACCGGTCTGGGTGGGTATTTTTTTTTTTTAAATGATATTTAAATTTTACAGTAATGCTAAATATATAACTTTAAAACTATTTTTTAATTGATTTTA
>NW_005871453.1:610429-644625 GCF_000147115.1 Myotis lucifugus | reverse complement strand
CCCCCTCCAGCCCCCCACCCTCCCCAGCCTTCCTGCTGTAGTTTAACAGTCTGTTTGAGGCAACTCTGCCTCTGTATCTATTATTGTTCAAGAGTTTATAATGGTCTCTATTATCCATGAATGAGTGAGATCATGTGGCCTTTTTCCTTCATTGACTGGCTTATTTCACTTAGCATAATGCTCTCCAGTTCCATCCATGCTGTTGCAAATGGTAAGAGTTCCTTCTTTTTTACAGCAGCATAGTATTCCATCGTGTAGATGTACCACAGTTTTCTAATCCATTCATCTACTGATGGACACTTAGGCTGTTTCCAGATCTTAGCTATGGTGAATTGTGCTGCTATGAACATAGGGGTGCATATATCCTTTCTGATTGGTGTTTCTGGTTTCTTGGGATATACTCTCTCTATCTCTCTCCCTTCCTCTCTGTGAAAAATCAATAAAATATATTTAAAAAAAAAAAAGAATGCCTTTCTGAATATTTTTGTGTTTAATCATTGGGTATGTTTTCATTTCCTTAGATAAGATTATAAGTAGGACAAATAGTGTTAACTTTTAAAGTCTATTAATCCATACTACCAAATTCCTTTCTAGAAAGTTTGTACCATGTTCCTTTCTATGAGCAGTGTATTAACATGTCTTTCTCATAGAACTCTCTCTTAGTACACTTGATTATTGAGTATACCTCAAATGTTGCTAAGTTTAAAGATCAGAAATACTATTGCACTGATATTATAATTTGTATTTAATTGATGACCAGTGAGGTAGGATACTTTTCACTGTATTAGCTGTTTATAGTACTGCCAATAATTGTTAGTTTTTCTGTATAAATTTTCTTTTCGGGCATGGTTTGTTATTAGTTTGAGTAGATTCTTTGTATATTAAGGTTTTGACTATATTACTTTTGCCAGTGTTTTTCCAGTTTGATCTTTCACTTTAATTTCTGTTTACACATTTCTAATATATAGGTTTTAAATTTTTGTTGTCTTCTGTGATTTTTTTGACATTCTTCTATTGTTTCTCTGCTTAGAAAATCCCTTTGAGACAAGATAACTATGAATTTATAGTACTTTCTATTATTGCATTTTAAAAGAAACTTCTATTATTAGTTAACCAATTAACTAATTAATTTTGTTAATCCTCACCGGAGGATTTTTCATTGTTTTTTTTTGTTTCTTTTTAGAGAGAATGGAAGGGGATGGGAGAGACACACAGAGAGAAACATTGGTATGAGAGAGACATTGATTAGTTGTCTCCTGCATTGGCGCTGGATGGAGCCTGCAACCGTAGTACGCACCCTGGATCAGAATTGAACCTGGGATCTTTCAGTCCGAAGGCTGATGCTCTAACCACGGAGAAAACCGGCCAGGGCTGCATTTTTATATTCACTATTTTAAGTCTAAAATTTATTTTGGTTTATAGTGGGTAATGCCGCTCTAATCTTTCTTTTTTCTTTAGTAATTAGCTTCACTATTTATTGACCAATATCTTCTTTCCCTACTTTCTGATGCATCTGTTTTCATCCACTAAATTCTGCCCCGGAATAGAGACCAAGGACTCTTCCTGAGGGTCTATTGATCATCTTGTTAATTTCCTGCTGAGCATCACATTGTTTTAATTAGATAGTTTTCAAAATGAGAATTTTTTTAAAAGGGGCATTTTAAATGCCTCTCAGCCGCCAAAGGGCCATTTAGTTAAAAATAAAAATCTATCTCATTGCTTCTAGTTTAAAAATGGCAACAGAGAGTTAGCACTTCTCCCTTCTGTTCTTGGAAACTAGCTACAAGCAACAAAGAAAATGAGAAACAAACTCCATTTTAATATATATATATATATTTTATTGATTTTTTTTTACAGAGAGGAAGGGAGAGGGATAGAGAGCTAGAAACATCCACGAGAGAGAAAGAAACATCGATCAGCTGCCTCCTGCACACCCCCCACTGGGGATATACCCGCAACCAAGGTACATGCCCTTTACTGGAATCAAACCGGGGACCTTTCAGTCCGCAGGCCGACGCTCTATCCACTGAGCCAAAGCGGTTAGGGCCAAACTCCATTTTTTGATGTAACCAAGAGATGGCTGAAATCCTAAGTCACAAAATAAGTGTAAATTCTTCCCAAAGCAGCGGAGGCTGCCTGCACGCGGGAGCTCCCCAGCTGCAGAGAGTGGAAGAAGCTGGGGAAGCTCCTTTTCCCAGTGACAGTGGCAAACCCAGGGAAGCCCAACAGAAATCGCATGTTTGTAAGAGAAGATGGAGGGGTGTGGACTGGCGGTGGGAGCTTCCCTGCACCTCCCCGGTTCCAAAAAAGCAGGAGCAGGAGAGTGAAATAACAATCACTCCGCAAGCCAGATTTGTAGGAAGCTGTGGGGCAGTGGACTCATGGAAGGTCTGCATTGCGATAAACCCTCCAGTCGCTTCTCTCCATGGGCTGGAATGACATATGAGTCAAATAAAGTTACAAAGCCCCGTGTCTTAGGGAAACTTCTGCTTGGTTGGAACACAAATGACCCTACTTTCTCACCCCTGTTTGCACACACACCTTTTCCACAGCTGGTGCAGCAAAAACTCACCTCCTGCTCAGCGATCTGAAGGAAACAGCACAGGAATTCCTAGTATTTGAGGCTACCACAGCAGCAGTAGCAAAAACACCACCAACAAGAAAGGGGTGGGGGGTAAGGAACAGGACAAATATGACAGGTGAAGAATATCTGCCAGAAACTGTTCCGATGATGCAAGAAGAAATGGTGACCGAACATTTCATTGTGAATAAAATAATTGAAAGAAGCCAATGCTTATCTGAAGCGTGTTCAGAAGGCAGAGACCTAGGACCTCAAGGAAGACATGGCAAGGCAGGAAAAGGAGATGAAATGTGATCTGGCAGAGCTCAGAAAAGAAAGAGACAAAAACAGTGAAACTATCACAGAAATAATAGCAGGATTGTAAGGTACACAGGCAGATAGGCAGGCATAGAGAAGAAATGAGAAGGAGAAAAATGACAGGACAATAAAGAATGAAAAAGGAATAGGCAGAAAACGAACGAAATGGAATACATGCAAAAGAGATTAAGCATCTGTGTATTTAGAGCCCCCTGAAGAGAAAACTACTAGCATAAGAGGAAGGAAGGTGAGAGGTAGCATAAGCATTTTTATTTCTCTCATCTAATAATTTACAGCTACAGTTGCAAGGGAAGTACTGAAAATGACAGTATGAAGATAAAAAATTAGAAGTTGGAAGCGGGGCATAAAAGGGATAAGGAAGAGGAGATATGCCATTGTAGTGAATTAGTGGATATTATCTAAAGAAATAGAGGGATGAAATGTATCCAAAAGGTATTATTTAAAGTTATAGTTATAAAGTTGAAACTAGAAAAAAAATACAGACCTTCCTAATTATCAGGTGAAACACAAAACATAGCAGAGCAAACAGACACTGTAGTGAAAGATTTTGAAAGAGCAGTAAAGAAGCATAACATGAAACGATGCAGCAGAACTAAGACC
Organism: Myotis lucifugus; assembly: GCF_000147115.1. NCBI lineage: Eukaryota > Metazoa > Chordata > Mammalia > Chiroptera > Vespertilionidae > Myotis > Myotis lucifugus. Next base: position 641,126 of record NW_005871453.1, on the reverse strand, counting down.
AAGATTATCTGTCATATTAGCAAATGTAACTGTAGTAAAGTCATCCAGTAAGGGAAAAAGAAATTTAGAATGGACCGCAAAGCTAAACCCAACTTTATTTATATACTAGAGACCCAGTGCAAGAAATTTGTGCACCGGTAGGGTCTCTAGAGGCTACCGGCTGCCCTTCGTTCCCCGCTGCCTCCTCGTGGTCAGCGCATGTCATAGTGAGCAATCGAACTCCTGGTCGGTCGAACTCCCGAGGGGACACTTTGCATATTACGCTTATATATATAGATGAGACTCCTGAAACAAAGTGATATGGAAAGGTTGAAAATAAAAAGATGGGGTTGGCCAGTATGGCTCAGTAGTTGAGCATCATCCCACGCACCAAGAGATCACTAGTTCAAATCCCAGTCAGGGCACATGCCCAGGTTGCTGGCTCGATCCCCAGTAGCGGGTGTGCAGGAGGCAGCCAATTGATGTTTCTCTCTCATCGATGTTTGTCTCTCCCTCCCTCTCCCTCCCTCTGTATTTGAAAAATCAATTTAACAAACATACTTAAAAAAGAAAATAAGAAGATGGAACAAAGGTATACGTAGTCAGATGCAAGCGAAAAGAAACCAGGGATCATGATCTCAATATCAGAAAAGGTTGAACTCTGAGCAGAAAGGATGAAGCGAGACAAATAAAGGCACGTTCTGATGCTGCATGGTACAATTCACAAGGAAGATGTGGAAGTTCTGAACTGCACCAAGTGAAACAGCACCAGCATGTCTGAGGCAAGAATACAACTGCTATAAGGTGATAGAGAATTATGTAGTAACTAGAGGCCTGGTGCACGAAATTCGTGCACTCAGGGGTTCCCTCAGCCCGGCCTTCATCCTCTGGCAGTCCACGAGCCTCGGGAGATATCTGACTGATGGCTTAGGCCCATTCCCTGCAGGGAGCAGGCCTAAGCCGGCAGTCGGACATCCTTAAGCACAGAGGCAGGAGAGGTTCCTGCCACCACTACTGCGCTCTCCAGCCATGATCCCAGCTTCTGGCTGAGCGGCGCTTCCCCTGTGGGAGCTCACTGACCACCATGGGGCAGCTCCTGCGTTGAGTGTCTGCCCCTTGGTGGTCAGTGCGCATCATAGCAACCAGTCATTCCACTGCTCGGTCAATTTGCATATTAGCCTTTTATTATATAGGATAGGAGACTTGACCTCAGCCCGGAAGACAGAGACTACGCCTTCCATTTCAGTGCCCCTGGGGCACTCATAAAATTGAGCATTCATAGAAGCCTCAATAAATTTCCTGAAGTCGGAATAACATAGGGAGGATGATGGTGCAAATACACAATGGCTGGTACCTAAGGGCACTTTCCCGTCTGGGTGGGCCCAGCTCTGCACGGACAGTGGGCAGCCACACTGGTGTACAGCAGTGACTGTCATTCCTGAATGCTGGTGGTGTGCTCTGAGCACAGTGCTATGTCACAGAAATCCATAACAGACCCAGAAAACAAAGGGTCACCAGCGCCACAAAGATCTTAACTCAGGTCCAAGAAGTCCAAGCCAAATTGAAGACTGGAAGACAGCCACAAAGAAGACTCCGTGAGCATGTATGGGGTAGAAAGGAAGGGCTAAGAGGAAAAGCTCAGCCGTGAATAGATACACTCCTGTGTTCTTTCAGCTTTTTAAAGAAAGAGATTTAGGGTAAGGAATTAGCTCCTGCAATAATGGAGGCTGCGAAGTCCTAAGATCTGCCTTTGGTGGGCTGGAGACTCGGGGAAGCCGATGGGTAAGTTCCACCCTGAGTCTGAGTCTAACGTCAGGAAGAGACTGATGTCCCAGCTTCAGGCAGAGAGAGCGAATTCTCTTGCTCAGCCTTTTTGTTCTATGCAACCTTCAGTGGGTTGGATGAGGCCCCCGCCCCGTGGGGAGGGCAATCTGTTTTACTCAGTCAACCATTGCAAATGTCAGTCTCATCCAGATACACCCTCACAGACACACCCAGAATCATGTTTAACCAAGTATCTGGATACCCTGTGACTCAGTCAAGTATACACATAAAATTAATCATCATAGCTAAGGGACATATAAATCGTGAACAAATGGGAAAAAATGATTTTATTTGGAAGACTCAACATTTAAAAGATGTCAATTCTCCTTCAATTTATTTATAAAATTAACACAGTCCCCCCCAAAAAAAAACAACAATAACAACCCAACAGGGTTTTTGGGAATTTGACAAGCTGACTCTGAATTTCACATGGTAAAATGCACAAGTAGGAGAGGCTAGAATATTCTGAAAAAGAAGCCCTATTGTGTCCCAAAATATATGAATGAGCTCCCAGCAGCCTTAGCAGCCCTGCCCACACTGTCCTTCATCTGTTTTTGTCCTTCAACCTCACTGCCTTCTCTCAGACCCTTGAGCACACAGGGTATACGTCTGCCACAGGACCGCTGCTTGTACTTTTTGCTGTTGGAATGATGTGTGTTGCTCTTGCTTCAGTACACTTTGCCTTTTTAATTCCCACCTAAGCCTCGCTTTTTTAGGGAAATCTTTCCTTTCCACTTCCTGAGTCTTAAGCCACTGTCCTTTGTTATCTGCTTCATTCTTTCCTCCCTTGCATTCATTTCAGTTTGTAATTACTCAGTCATTAATGTGGTTGTGTGAGGAATTATGTTTTTCTTATGAGACAGGAAGCTCGGTGCCTGACCCAGAGTAGGCCTTCAGTAAATATTTATTGATAGATACTCTCCAGTCTGCTGGTCATTGATGTGGCCATGGTCTTCTAAACCCATTCATCTAGTCTTCTTAATTTAGGTCCTGACCCAGTATCAGCAGCAGTGACATCTCCATGTGTAGTTTCTTTCACCAATGGACATTTGAAGATGTTAATGCTTCTGGTAGTGTCTGCATTAGATTGCAACTTCCTACAATGAAGGGCCATGTCTGAACTGTCTTCTGTGGCTCTCAATATTATGTTCAATGGACACAATGTATTTTCATAAGAAGGAAATGTAAAATTTTGGTATACTATTCCATTGCCTGAAAAATGATACTAGTCACTGGAAGAAATAATCATCGCTATTGAAGAACTTATTTTCTTTCTGTTGTTTTTTAAAATATGTTTTTATTGATTTTTAGAGATAGAGAAAGGGAGAGGGAGAGAGAGATAGAAACATTGATGAATGAGGAGCATCATTGATCGGCTGCCTCTTGCACACCCCCTACTGGGGATCAAGCCCGAAGTTGTGGGCATGTGCCCCCGACTGAATTGAACTGGCGACCTCTTGGTTCCTGGGTCGACACTCAACCGCCGAGCCACACTGGCGAGGCTGAACTTATTTTCTTAATGAATTTTATAAATTGTGTGCCAAGCATATTATAGTTCCAGCTTCTCCTCAGTGACCCAGGTCCTTACTACCCATGGCAGATTTCAGAAAATATTGCTGTGGTGGTTAGGGCGGAGAAGTTCCTTCTGAAGGCTGAGTGAGGCTGAACAGGATGTGGTTCTCTTATTAGATGCAGTTAAAAGTTTTATGTCTTCTCCCCAGGAGTACATACCTACCATCTTCTTGGATATGTTGTGATTGGCAAACACTGGCTGTTCCTAAGTGCACTGAAGGTTTTGTTTGGCATTTGGTGGCCTGAAACACACTGGCCATGACAACGCTCGTTGGAAAGTTAAGGGCTTTAGAATGACTTTTGCATTCATGAGTATTTCCAAACAGTAGTCTTTGGCAGTTGAGTGGCTGGGCAGTCATAAACAGGTTTTACTGGTGTGTCCCCTGGGGCCACTTAGATAATTCCAGGAAATCCTCCTTTATGTGACCTCTTTCATATTCCTTCAAAACGAGTGGCTTTCTTGTATGTCTTTCCCAAAGACCACAGGCCCTGGAAACTCCATGGAGGTGGGTGTAAGTGTCGGCTCAAGCTGAAGGAAGCAGGTGTTATGGTGTGAGTGACACACAGGAACTTGAGTGACACACAGACCAAACCCATCAGATCTGCTCTGCAGATGTGTTTATTTGGGTCACACGGTGTTTCTTTTTTAAACATTAAAATTAGTTGCCAAGCTGCAAAAACTGCAGATTTTTTACTTCGAAAAGCCTGGATATATGACTTGTCTTGAAAAATTGGGCAGTTTGGCCAAGCTGGGGTCTGTATTTCTGCCCTGGCCCCCATCAGCTGTGGGCAGTTCCTTTCTTGATGGGTGAGGACTCCTCAGGTGACCCAAGTCACCTTCATGATCTGGAGAGAGGCTCTGAGATTGAGAACAAAGAGCACAGTGAATAATTACCACGGAAACTGCCTCCTAGTTCCAGGCCATGGCCCATGGTGTCTCTTCTGACTGTTCTTTGTTGTCTATAGGTTCTGGTCCGAGGCCGAATAGCATTTGGGCTGGGGTGGGGGGTGGGGGTGGGGAGGAAGCCTCTAAAGGGACACAGGCCAATTCTTAATGCCTTCCTGGGGGAGCACATCCGCCTTTCCCGGGTGGCCTCCTGCCTCCCTTAGCATTTTGGGAGTGAGCATGAAATGATCGGAACAAAGCACCAATCTAGGCAGCATTTGGACACGTGGACGACCGAGGCCGCGTCTGTATTTAATCTTGCTCCGCACAGCTGCACAGAAAGGTTGTTTTCACTCTCCTTTCTATTTTGTCTTTTGGGGAACCCTATCAGGAAATTTACGACCATCTCCTGGAAGTCCCAGCCACTCGGGAGCAATTAAACCACTATCGGAATGTGGCCGAAAACGCCCGAAGTGAACTTGCAGCCACTTTGGTCAAATTTGAATGTGCTCAGTCCGAGGTAGGATTATGTATCTTCCTAACTCAGAAACGGGACTCTCAGCTTCTGGTAGAGTAAGGCAGAGCAGAGAGGGGATTACAAACAGAACAGCAGGCCACAGACTTAAACCTTTCGGCAAAGCTGACACTGATTCTCTTCCTGTGTGCCCACCTCCCAGTTGGGGAGGATTCCTGAAAGATTATGCATGTGTCATGCTGCTCAGCCAGGCGGCAGGGGCTGTCTTCTCCATCTCAGAGAAGCCCCACCTCCTTGAGAGACCTGGGCGCCCCTGAGTTCTCTGGGTTGCAGCTGCCTGGGCTTTGGAGGGCCGTTAGCTTCTTCTAGACTATGTCCCTTTAAGGTGGATTGCTTGCAGGCTGGAGCCCACAGGAGGGAATTCTCAAGCCCTTTCTTGTGACAGTTCTGATTGCGGGGGAAATTCTAGCAAGAGGACTGGAGTCCCTCTCCCCTCTGGGCTGGATCAGGTCTATTGTGGAATTTCTGAGGGAGTCTCTTCAGACCCATTCTGCTCACAGCCTGGTGGCCTTGAGCTTGAGGAGCCTGGGCTTGTCTGTGAGGTAACTATCGGCTTCACGGGGCTGCCAGGACCTTACTGAAACACGAGTTGATAATGTATTTGGGAGAGAGAGAGAGAGAGAGAGAGAGAGAGAGAGAGAGAGAGAGAGAAAGAAAGAGAAAGAAAGAATGAGAATATACATGTATGATGCATGCTCACAGTTCCAAAGAAGTACATGCATTCATAATGGTTTCTTATAGGGTGGGCCTGATAGCATGACTTAATAGGGCACATACATTGTGCAGCATTTTGATGCCACAGACTTCATAGAAGTCAAAATGTTTCCTTTGTATAAATCCTGTAAGGGAAGCGGTTGTGGCCATGAAATTACAAATAGCAGAGCATGTAGGCTCCTTGTTTCATTTTAGCAGCAATAGCAGGAATATGCATTTAAGAAAATGGGTTACCATTGCAAAATGTTTTATTGCCTTTTGCAGAACACACCACACATGTCTCTTGAGTGAGAGTAAATTACCACAAGGCATTGCTCAATTGGTTTTGAAGAAAAAAAAGCCATAAAACAGAACATGAAGTCTATTATTAAGGCATAAGTTCCCATCTGGTAATACAGATACATATATGAAGAAACAAAAGGGAAGGTGGATGAGGTCATGAATAAAAGAGTGCAATTTGCAATTACGGTTTTGGGTTTCTTCAAACTTATGCCATTGAAATCCTTTTGGTCTTTTCATTTCTTTTTCATATTAAGCTTCGAGACCTCCGGTCCAAAATGCTTTCTAAAGAAGCTTCCTGTCAGGAACTGAAAGCCGAGATGGAGAACTACAAAGAGAACAACGCCAGGAAGGCCTCTCTCCTCAGCTCGCTGAGAGACAGGGTCCAGGAGCTGGAAGATGAATCGGCAGCCCTGTCCGCTTCCAAAATGAGGACCGAAATCACGGCCCATGCCGCAATCAAGGACAACCAGGAGCTAAAGAGGAAGGTTGTAGAACTAGACGAGGAATTACAGTAAGGGAACTTTAGTATATTCTTAGTTGAGTTTGTTTAAAATACTAGCTTCTGATAGCAAGGTGCACCTTTGAATGTTCGGAGAGCTCGCATTAGGCTAGAAACTCAATTTGAAAAAAAAATATTACTGACATCAGGTTCAGAGATGTTTGGAGTCTTGAAATTTCCCCCAAGTTCATTTCTAAATGTCACCAAGAGTCTTAACAAACAGCATTGCCCTCAACATGTGTAGGGATGTGAATGCTTCTATATACAATTTGGAGATTTCCTCTAAGTAGAGGTTTAACCACAGGTGGAGGTGGTGGAGTTGTGCACAGAGGGAGGCATTAATTCAGAAGCTACGTACAAAAATACCGTTGCAGCCCAGACCGCCCCAAACACTCCTCATTCGGTCTTATTGCCAGTTTATGCCAGTTTATGCAGAGCTCATGAAATCTACTTTCTCCATACACTTGGCTCTGGCGAAAGGTGATAATCAAGAAAAAATTGAGAACTAAATATGCTTTTAAATTCTATGTGTAATAACTTTACTAATAAAATACTTGGTATTTATTTGACTTATTCCATCTTGACAAAAAAAACCCAACACTTCCAGGTCTAGTCCTTTTTCTCCTTCGCCTTAGTAGAGCAAAACTCATTAAAGTGTTTGTATATACTCACTTCCAACTTCTCTCCTCTCTCCTTCTCTCTTAGATCTGCCCCCACTGAATCCACTCACTAAGCTGACCAATGACCACACCTTGCAAATGAAATGATTTAGTCCTTATCTTACTTGACCTGTCAGTACATCAGTCACAGTTGGTTTCTCCCTGAAACTCTGTCTTCTTTTGAGAAAGGTATATAAGAAGCTGTTAATAGAGGTTTGAGGACTACACATGCCCACTCTCTCCCTGACCCTTCTGCCTGCTCTGCCATGGTTTTTGCCCTTTCCTTCTCATCTCCTTGACTTCACAATATTGGAGTGCCCCAGGCTCAGTCCAGGAATCTCTTCACGTTTCTAAGTCCACTCTCTTGGCAATCTCTTCTAGTCTCATGACTTTAAGAATGATGTAAATGCTAGTGACTCCCACATCTCTATATCTATCCCAGATCTCTCCCCAGAATTCAAGACCCACACATCTCCACGTGGCTGTCCAACAAGCAGCTCAGACTTCACATGTCCAACACTGAGCTCCTGGTGTTTCCACGGAATACTCCTGCACATTTTCTCATTGCATTTAGTGATAAGTTCATTCTTCTAGTTAATCAAGTCAGAAATCTCGCATCATCCTTTGCCTTCTTTCTTTTCCACATTCTGTGTCTGATCCTTCAGTAAATTTCATAATCTATCTCTACCTTCAAAATATATCTAATCTTCGACAGCATCCAACTGACACCCTCATTGCCACGAACCTGGTCCAAACAAATATCATCTGTCACCTGGATTGTTACAGGAGCCTCCTAAGTGGTTTTCCTGCTTCTGCCTGTGCCCCATGCAGTCAGACAGTCAGAGTGATCCTGCAAAAACACAAATTAGATCCTATCAGTCCTCTGCTCAGAGCTCTCCAATGACTTCTCTTCTCACCCAGGGTAGAGACAGTGTTTTCTATGATCTAATAGGCTCGTCCTGACCTTGTTTTGCTTCCATTCTCTCCTCTATCCTTTCCATTTCAGCTGTCTGGCTTCTTTGCTGACCCTTGAACACACCAGGTGTGAACCTGCCTCAGGACTTTTGCACTTACTGATCCCTTTCCTAGAAAAGCTCTTCCCTCAGATAGTAGCTGGCTGTCTCTGCCAACTTTAGGTCTTCCCTCAAAAGTCACCTTCTCAGGACGCATTTGAAATCTTACTTCCTGGCATTGTCATCAGTTTTGGCTCAAATAAACTCTTATAAAACATTTTTTTAAAAGGTCACCTTCCCAGTGACGGCTTCCATGAGTGACCAGGTCTAAAATGTTACCCCACTCCCCCCAAATATATCTTACCTTCTCCTGCTTAATTTTTTCCCCTTCAGTCCTTTTCTAATATACATTCTACACACATTAATATTTTATTTATTGTTCATCTTCCCATTTAGAACATAAGCTTCATGAGGGCAAGGTTTTTTATTTGTTTTGTTTACTACTGTATCTTTAGCACCTTTAATAGATACTCAAAACCGACATGCAATGAGTATTCATGGGCATTCATAATTCCACATTTCTGTGATTATGTCTTTAGGATAGACTCCTTCAACTTTGCTGGCTAAAAGTGAAATGCACATAGAAGTGGAAATACTTTAGAAACCCTTGGAATAGAGAAGTGAGACTGAAATCTCAGGGTTAATGTGTGGAATCGTCTATATAAATCAGTCAGAGCTATAGTATTAATTGTGCCTTTCATGAGCCAGGAGACTGGATACATATTACCTTCCATCTGCTGAAAATAAGAACCGAGAGAGATATTGATGTTGGTCTTTGATTTTTATACATTTTTCTAAATAGGAATATGATATGCTTTTGAGTCTATGCAATTACATGCTTTGTTAATCTTTGAATGGAGGGAAAAGGATATGCAGTAAACACTCAACATGGCAGAGAGGGAAAGCAATAATCATGTTTATTATCTAGAGTAGTAAAAAAATGGTACCAAATTACTGAAATGATTTCTAATTTGCCTTTAAAATATGTCTATTTTTTGAGGAGGATCTCTTAGTCTCTAAGAGTTAAAGCATGAGAAATAGACTGTGTTATCTCAGCAAACCTACCTGAGATTTGAAATCAAGTATTTGTAGCAGAGCATAAATTGACTGATTTTCCTTGACTGGCCCCTTCCAATATGCTTTAAAAACTCTGGGTATGTGAGAATTAATAATGATCTTTTCCAGAGGTGGGAGCACCCCCTGCTTCTGATGTACTTTTAAATTTTTATTTATTTTAGAGAGGAAGGGAGAAGGAGAGAGGAGAGAGAAACATCAAAGATGAGAGAGAATCATGATCAGCTGCCTCCTGCACACCCCACACTGGGGATCAAGCCCGTAACCCAAGCATGTGTCCTGACTGGGAATTGAACTGGACCTCCTGGTTCATAGGTTGACGCTCAAGCACTGAGCCATGTCAGCCGGGCCCGATGTACTTTTTGTTATAGTTATGCTTGGCCATGAACTAGGGAATGCTGGAAATAACCCTTCTAAAATAAGCCTGGTGCCCTAGAACCAATGTAGCAGCCCTCTCCTGCTTCCCCCTGAGGCCCCAACAGAGACCATGGGGTTTGGCCTGTCACCTGTGCACATCCTAGAAGGTTGGGGACAGCTGACAGAATCTGTCTGTCTCCCTTGCTGTTACTAGATCTAAGATGCCATGAAGATTTCCCTACATTTCTGCCGAGTGTAGATGCCCCAGAATTGCTTCCATTTTCTCCTTCCTTTACAGGGTTTGCATGGCAGTAATGTGCTCTGGGTCTGGGGAACTATTGTGATGAAAGTGATGATTTCCCATAAAGAACTTAAGTTCTGGACTTTGTTTGATGACTTATTTGTTATTTGCCTGATAGAAAGCGTGTAAAGGAAAACGAGGAGAATAAGAATCAAATGTCGAAGAATTGCAAGGAACATGAGGAATTTCTAGCTCGTCTTCGGGACTGCTTAGATCCAGATAAGAAGAATGAAAAGATATCAGATGAAGATTTAATTCTAAAGGTGTTTGTATGCATATGAAAAAGACATTTAGCGGTCATTTTGACATGTGCCGTGAAAAGAAGAGCTGTGGCTGAGTCTGGGGGTGACGAGAGAATGGGACACGGCCCAAATGTAGCATGAATTGAGTGTGTGACCTGGGACAAACCATGTCACCTCTCTGAGGCTCAGTTCCAAGATCCTTTCTAGCATTTTTGGAGATTAATTATTCTCCAGAAAGGATTGATTGTGTTTGTCTAAAATATATTTAGATTGTCAAATACAATGAGTTATTCATTTTAATGCTGTGTCTTAGGAATATTTTGTTTGTTTGTTTTGAGTTAAGACAAACATACACCAACAGCAAAAACAGTGTGTGTCATTTTTGGGATATTTCTCGAGTATAAGGTTAAGATGAGTTCCATCTTTGTAAATCTTGCAATCTTACTGATGCCCCCAGTTAACGCAAATGTACAACATAGAGAATGCAATGCCCTGCTAATCCCAGTGATTGCCACAGTTGGAGCATGCAGTTCAGGACTTTGCTATGCTTGCATCAATTTGAAGGATTTGTTTTTAAAAGTCCTGCTTTCTCTCTGCATCCCTCTCCTGTGCCAGGCAGCGCCTTGCATGCTGCTGGTGCCTCTTTTCCACACACCCGTGGCCCTGGCTGCTGTAACCTTGCAGATCATCACCTTCCCCCAGTTACTTAGACGTCAGGGTGCTTGTCCTGTCCGGAGCTTTTAGCTGAGCTCTCATCACTGTTACCCTGGGCCTACCTTTTGATTAATTTTAATTTGACCACTGGGCCCACCCATGAGTGTAGAGGCAGCCTTTGCACATGTGACCTTTGAGTGGATGGAGGCGAGAGCTTCCACAGTTGGCATATAACAGTGCAGTCGTCGGGGGATAGGGACCGGGTGGCTTGGAGAAAGTGGTTTGAACTTGTTATTCCTGTGGGACAGCTACTATTGCTTTCTCTTCAGCTCAGGGAGCTGGGCACGGAAAATACGTCTCTGAAAGGACAACTTGTTACTCTTGAAGAGACCGTGAATGTCCATGAGATGGAGGCAAAAGCCAGCCGAGAGACGATCATGAGGCTGGTTTCCCAAGTGAACAGAGAGCAGAAGAGAGCCGCCTCCTGCGCCGAGGAGAGAGACAGGCTGCACCAGGTACAGCGGGAAGCGTGTGTGTGCGTCTGTGGGATGTTCTGATATGGGAGCAGAAATTGGAAACTGGATACAGGTGAGCACACCTGCTGTCCAGACCAGTCTCTGGGGCTGCGCGAGGGGGCCCTGAGGGGCCATGTGAGGCGTAGCTAGAAAACTAGGACAAAAAGAAATACGAAACACCTAAAGGGACAGGGTTTGTGGAGAATGTCTGACTTTAAGCATAAGGATTACATTTTGTAAAATTTATGTTTTTGAACAAGATATACAATTCTAAAGGGACACAATAGTATATGGTGAAATATTACCCACTGCCTCCAGCCACCCAGTTGTCCTCAGAGGCAACCTCTATTAACAGCTTCTTATATACCTTTCTAGAACCATTCCACGACCATATATGCATATGCTTACTCTTTTTATTTATTTTTAACAAGGACAGCATATTCTGTACACTATGTTTTCCTCTTTATTTAAAAATGGTAATACACTACATGCTATCATAAACAAGGGTGCTATCAATAATCTTGTATTTTGTGTGCAAGAATATATCAGTAAGACAGAATCCTAGAAGCAGACTTGCAGGGTCAAAGAATATGGGTATTATAATTTTGAGACATGTTGCCAAAGGAAACGGACTCTTAATTCTAAACTTTTATTTTTATAGTGAGTTGCTTGATCTTATCAAATAGCTAGAACCTGTTTAAGCATGAGAATTAATACTGTAAATTTTTAACACTATATAAACCTTTAATTATATTTTTATAAAATTTTGTGGCAAAGAAACCAATTCTGGGATTAATAGTAATGATTTAGGAGGAGGGTGGATGGACCAGAAGAGATCAAGCTAAGAACTTGTCTGCATATATGCAGAACCCATGGACACAGACAATAGGGTGGTGAAGGCCTGGGGTGGGGGGTGGGGGCGGGCTATAAGGGGTCAGTGGGAGAAAAAAGGGGTCACCTGTAATACTTTCAACAATAATGAAGAAAAAAAAAGTAATGATCAATTTCCAAAAGCAAAAATGAGCGAGTACAGTTACTAAAATATAGAGGAAAGGATTAAATAGTAAAGGGGACGGAATTTTGAATTAGATAATGACTAATGCTGAAAAAGAGAGGCTCCGTGAGGGGCCAAGGTCCAGTGGTCTCCCACAAGCTCAAGGGGTTCTGGACTGGGATGCAGTACAAGGAGCCATTCTTGTGGGGTCTCCTTGTGGGCCTTCCATGCCTCCAGTGATTACTGCCAAACTGGATGGGATGGGCGGTTAGACTGTGAAACGATCCACAGTCATGATAATACTTTCCATGCCCGCCCTTCCCAATTCCCTGCATCACAAATCCCTTCTTACCACTGGATTTCTTCTCCTGACACATTAGCTTTGCTGAAAAGAGCAAAGGTTTTGTCATTGTTACCAAGTAGTTTCAATCATTTCAAAGCCCTTGTGTTAGTCAGCTTGGGGCGCCATACCAGATACCACAGACTGTGTGGCGCACGCAATGGACATTTATTTCTCACAGTTCTGGAGGCTGGAAGAGCAAGATGAAGGGTCCTGGTGAGAGCTGTCTTCCTGGCTTGCAGATGGCTGCCTTCTCGCCGTGTCCTCACGTGGCAGAGAGGGAGAAAGCTGTCTGGTGTCTCTTCTTACAAGGGCACCAATCCCAGCATGAGGACAACACCCTCATGATGTCACCTAAATCTAATTACCTCTCAAGGGTTCCATCTCCAAACACCACCACAATGGACATGAGGGCCTCAACATATGAATTTAGGGGAGACACAATTCAGTCCACAGCAATCCTTTGCTGTGGTTCTAGCTAATTTGAAAAGATCAAGTAAATTGCTTTACTCCAACATTTTCTTTTTTCCTTTTTTTTAAAAAAAATTTTTTATTGATTTCAGAGAGGAATGGAGAGGGAGAGAGAGATAGAAACATCAATGATGAGAGAGAGTCATTGATTGGCTGTCTCCTGCATGCCCCACACTGGGGATCGAGCCTGCAACCCGGGCATGTGCCCTGAACAGAAATCAAACCGTGACCTCCTAGTTCATAGGTCGATGCTCAACCACTGAGCCATGCTGGCTGGGCTACTCCAACATTTTCTTATGAAAAAACTTAAAATATATAGAAAGAGTGAAGGAATACAGTGAACACCCATCCACCAAAATGTAACACTTGTTAGCATCTTGATATATTTGTTTTATTACTTTACACACACACACACACACACACGCATTTGGACAACCACTTGAAAATAGTTTGCAGACGTTATATGTATTGTATCTAGCTATTTCAGCATATGTATCGTAAGAGTAAGGACACTACCCTATATCACCACAATGCCATTTTTATATCTCAGAGTTAACAATAAAGCCATGAGATCATCTGTGGTGGTTTCAAGCCCACAAGTTTTTTGTCCTCCTCCCCTGAGATGTGGAATTTAATTCCTCTCCCCTTGTGTGTGGGCTGGACTAAGTGACTCACTTCCAGTGACTATAATATGTCAGAAGTGATAGGATGTCACTTCTGAGTTGGTTTATAAAAAGACTGACTTCAATCTTAGATGCACTCTTTTCATCTCTCTTGAGTCATTGCTTTGATGGGAGCCAACTGCCATGTGGTGAGGCCCCTCAGCCAGCCTGTGGTAAGGCCCGTGTGGCCAGCAAGTGAGGCCTGTCGGCTACCATGTGAGTGAGCGTGGAGGTGAATCTCCTTCAGCAGAGTCTTGAGATGACTGTCACCCTGATCAACAACTTGACTGTAACCCATGAGAAGCCTTCAGTCAGAAACACCAAGCTGAGTCATGCCCGCATTCCTGACCCCTGGGGACTGTGAGATGATAGACATTTGTTGTATTTAGCCCTAAGTTTGGGGTCATTTGTTACGCAACAATAACCAATAATCATCTAATATTCTACATTCAGCTGTCATCACTCTATAAGAATGTCTTTTATAGCTGTTTTCGTCCCCACATTTGGATCCAGTCTAGGTTTACTCATTGCATTTGTTGGTTATTTTTAGCCTTTTATAGTTTTTTTTTTAAATAGCATTGACTTTTTGGGGAGAAGTGCTCTGACTGTATCTTCATGATATTGTTTAACTTGTTTTTCTATACCCTATACACTTAAAGTGGTAGCTAGAGCCTGGATTGGATGCAGAGTAAACCTTTTTGGCAAGACCATTTCAGTGGTAAAGTTGTATGCTTAATATTGCATCACGTTGGGGGCAAATGATTTAGAACGTTCCATTGTTGCTGACGCTAAGTTTATTGCCCATCTCTTTAGTGTAAAGGTATGCTTTTACATAAGGTATCTGCGGGGTGATAATTGGCAGGTGAATTCTGTTCCCATTGACTTTAGCATCCATCGATTCTTGCTTGGATTACACCAAGGGTGGTGGCAAAGTGGTAATATTCTTATTTTACCATTCTACTTATTAGCTGGCATTCTTCTGTATAGAAAAGCTTTTAAATTGTTTTCTTTCCGTTTCTTTTCAATTCTATGGGCACATGGATTTTTACTTATTTACTGTGTTGAAATCGATTCTTTTTTTTGTGTGTGTGCTCAAAATCTATCACATTTGGCCAGCAGGAGCCCCACGAAGATGGTCTCTGTAGCTTGTAACCTGACTCCTGTCGTCTCTCATCGCTTCCTTGCTTTCTGACAGAAGCTGCCTTAGGTCACCTGCAGTTTTCAGGCTACAGAACTGAAATGAGCCTGTTCGCTAAGGACCTTTGTTTCCTTTTGCTGGTGAACGGTGCTTAGAAACAAGATTTAGGCTTTGTAGGCTCGCTGCTGGTGGGGGTGTTATTGCTTTCCGTGGACAGATCTAGAAATACATTTTTAGTAATAAATGTATAGTGGTATTTAATTTATTTTTTTAAAAGAAATTTATCTGGGTGACATTGGTTAATAAAATTATATAGGTATACAGTTCTATGATGACATCATTTGTATATTGCATTGTGAGCCCACCACCCAAAGTCAGATCTTATTCTGTCACTATATATTTGACCCCGTTACCTTTTACTAACCTCCCACCCCTCTTCTCTCTGGTAACCACATACTGTTATCTGTGTCTATCACTCTACATGAAGTAAGTCAGACAGAAAAAGTCAAGAACCATAAGATTTCACTCATGTGGGATATAAAACTGAAAGCAACAAATGAACAAACAAGAAAAACAAACAAAAACTCATAGTCTTATTAAACATTTTATTTTATTTTGACAATATTACCTGGTATCCTATATAATAAAGAGCTAATATGCTAATTAGACCAAATAGCAGAATGACCTTCCGGACCAAGCCGGGCCTGCAAGGGCTGAGCCCCTTGCACGAATTTCGTGCATTGGGCCTCTAGTTTTTAATAAAAAGCAATATTCTAGTGTTTTCTTAATATCCTTTTATTTTATATCTTTTGGATCCCAACAATATTTACTCATTTGCTCTGTCTTATGATATACATAAAATTATTTCAGAATAACACTCTTAATGTTTTACTTGTGAGTAAACCTTCTGAGTGAGGTTTAAGGCTCTCAGACATTTTACATGAATACTATTAGAATCATTAGTATGGTCACCATTTATCAAACACATACCATTAACACAGTCATTGTACTAAGTACTCAAAGAGGTTATGTACTTGGCTCAAGTTCACACAGCAATTAAGTAGCAAAGCTGGGATTTTCACTCTGTCATTAAGTTATTATGCTGTCATCAATAATTCCCTTTACTTGTATATTCACAGCTACATTCTACCTACAAGTCTGAGGCCAAAAATTATTTGTTAGTGGAACAACAACCTGTAGCTATGTAAATTTCCTCAGTGAATGAATAACTTTAATCAATTATAAATAGTAGTTATTGAATTATCAGGATTGAAAATTAGGAATTTAATATTTATCTATAAAAATGCATTTCTGAAGATTAGTAGTAGGAAATGAAAATGTGTTAAAAGAGCACATTACAAAAACCAGAACTCATTCCTTTTCTTACATAAGTGTCTTTACTTGTAAACGACTGATGCAATGTTGTTCAGACTTTGGAAACACATTCACTTTGGGATGAAGTTCCTGCCAACATAATAAAAATTGTAAAAAAAATGTGGGCAATAAAAAATTTGTGGTCTTTAATAAAGTCCTCATTCATAGGGTTACGACTCCAAAGATTTATTACTGAAAAATACTGTCAAGCGGTTTTCCTGACACATTGCTGGTCTCAGGAAGAGTCTTCATAATGCTTTCTAAAGCTCTGTTTTTGAGGTAGGAAACTTACTTTATTAGTGAAGTCCAGAAAGACTGCGGAGGTACAAGTATCCGCGGGGCCCGAGGCTGCTTCCACCAAACTCAGCTTTTCTGGTTTTCTTAACGACTCTATTCAAGTTACTTTATGAAAATTTCCCCAATAGAAATCCAGGTGGTTCATTACATGTATGGAAATATATCTTATTTAAAATCTTTAGTAGTGGACATTGAAGTATGTTTTAAAAACTGTCAAAGATTGGCACCTTTTCTCTTGGTTATCGTGAAATCATCCAACGTTGAGAGAAGTAGTCACTTTATCCACACAAGCCACACACACATTCCCTACAGACATCAGAAGTTCAAATGAGTAGATCAGAAATTAAACGTACTTATTGGATTTCAAATGGTTTCTTTTTCCTCCACACTGTCCACATTTCCTTCAGTTCTCATAGTTAGAACTGACGCTAGGAAAGAATACTGGTTTTGGAGTCAGGCAGACTCCGGGGGATGTCTCCTCTGCTTTCTTGGTTTGTCAGCCAGCCGTACTGTTATGTAAGAAGGAAGACATACAGGAGTCATGGAGAGCAGAGTGGTGTACAGGCTCTTGGGTTTTTATCCGGGCTCTAGCATCATTTGGCTCTATGATCGCAGGCATCTGACTTTACCTCTTTGAATCTCAGTTTCTTGTCTGTCAAATAGGAACAGTATTTAAGGATTTGTCTCTTACAATTATTCTTAGGATTGAATGATATACATAAAGTCCTGAGGACATGCACAGTACATGATTGATGCTCAGTGTTTGATTTTCCTTTCCCATTTATTTTTTTTATCCAGAGATTAAAATACAGGCATATGGAAATAGTTTCTGGAAGTGAGAAATTGCTGGACAGGATAAATTACTAAGGAAACTAAAGATCTCTACAGTCATAGAATCATAATGTCGAAAGTGACCTCAAGGTCATCTATCTATCTACCTAGTATTGATTAAATATAAAACACTTCATGAATTTGCATGTCGTCCTTGTGCAGGGGTCACATTAATCTTCTCTCTGTCGTTCCAATTTTAGTATATGTGCTGCTGAAGGTCTTTTAAGTCCAGGTCATCTAACTGTATGTAAAATAAGTACCATCTTTAAAATGTCCCTGTCCAGCTAGTGTCCAGCCTTTCCTTGAACTCCACCAGAGGCGGGGAATTCACCTCCTCTGTGCAATCCTAATGGTTTGGCAGTTCTTCATTGTAGCAAGTCAGGCTCAGAAGCCCTATACTAGTAATTCATGTTCACATCCTGGTTCTTTCTTAGTGAAATGTCACAGAATAAATGGGAATCCCCTCTCTTATGATTACCCTTCAAGTATTCGAAGACATTTATCATGGATTTCTAAGGCTCTCCTTCAGGCAAAACAGCCCAGATCTTTCAAACTTTCCTTGCTTGAATCTTCTTTCTTATCATCTGTGAGGTTGGAGAATCCTAGCCTCTGGGAAAGGAATTAAAATGAAAATAACACTAAAATAATAATCTGCTCATGTAATCACAACTAAACATGTTGATAAGATTCCAAAGTAAAATTTCAAGTCCTCTCTTCTTCCACTTCTATCTAGCCTCAGTCTTACACTCTTTTTTTTAAACTTCTGATAATTGCTATTAAGACGTTAAAGTAATACATTTCTGTTCTTGATTCAACAATGTGAGATAGTATCTTTAGATTTTCTGATATAGAATATGAGGAACTTAATGACTCTTACTTTTTACTCCCTTATTTCTACTTTCCATTTAAAAAATATTATGGTATATACATTGTCAAGGTTTGTAATTCATTTCTGCTCTGTAACTATAAGTCTCCATTCCTTTGCCTTGAAGTTCTGTTCATACATTTAAAATAAATTAAAACAGCATTTAAATAACAGAACTACCTAAATATTTTTATTATGGGTTTAATCTTAGCATATGATGCTGAATCCATTCCATTTGGATGATGTCCCTCTTCGCATTTCCAGCTGGGAACTGTCCATGGTCCTCGGGGCACAGTCTGACCAGGTTAGGGCAGTGTTGACTGCAGGGAAGCCCGGGACATACTGGCTTCATGGGCAGCTACATTCATTGTCAACTTGTATTGATTTTGTCAGTGATGAGAATTTAAAACTTGAGCTGAATTTTCAGTATTTCCCAAGGTTTGTGATAGCTCAGATTTGGGAAAGGTCTTCCTCATTTCGAAGTGAGATGTTACTATGCAGTGTGCACGCCATTAGATCGTGAGCCCACGCAGAACAGACCTCATTCTCCTTTTTACCTTCAATTGGGTGAAGACATCTACAGGACAAATGTCCCGGTTCTCTTCCCATTTCCTCTTTTGTTGTTAATCTTCACCTGGGGAAATTTTTCCATTGATTTTTAGAGAGTGGAAGGGAGGGGGAGAGGCACACAGAGAGAAACATTGATGTGAGAGAGAGACATTGATTCGTGGATAGAGCCTGCAACCGAGGTACATGCCCTTGATCAGAATTGAACCTGAGACCTTTCAGTCCTTGGGCTGATGCTCTATCCACTGAACCAAATTGGTGAGGGCTACCATTTCCTCTTAGAACATGGTTTCAAGACTTTCATCCTTCTCCTTTCTGAACTCTGTTCTCTTGTACAGCTTTTCTCAAACTATCTGTGGGAAGGATTAGTTTTCCCTACAGATTTATTTTCAATTTATTGCTAACCAATACTTTTGTAAAAAATATCAATAAAATGAATTCATGGAAAAATTATTTTAAAAGACACAAAAAGCATAAGTTTGCATTTTAAGTATCAGAAGCCACAGACATAAAGTTAATATAAATATAATTTGGATAAATAGAATCAGAATAAACGTGGGGAAAAGAATTACATAAACTGTGCACTTTCTTTTTTGAAAGTGTGTGTGCAGGGTTAATGTGGAAAACACTATTGTACTGACAGCTTTTTGTCATTTCGCAATTGTATCTGAACAAGAAGTTAGGACTAAAATTCTCTGTATTGAAGTCCTGTGTGCTCACTTTGAATGAAAGTTTTATTGTGATAACGAGCTAGCTTCCTGCTTGTTAACCTTTGTCATCTTGGTTGGGTTGATGACAATGCTCCTAGCAGGGGCTAATGTATATTAAACTTTTTCTATGTTTTGCTTTTAAAGCACTTACAGTAGAAAACGAATCTCACAAAGGATTGTTGATACTAGAAGAGGTTTTAAAGCAATTTCATAGAGCTCAAGATTTTTATTTGTAACTTGTCTCCAAAGTAAAGTAAGTGTGTTTTCAAAATCCATCTTCAAGTATTCCTCGGTAGACAGTTTTATCAATTTATTGTATAAAGGTACAGTTAGATTTATCTTTCTATGGAAATTTAAATTCTTTTGATGAAAGAAATGGACTGTGTTTGATATACTTTATACTTTTGGGTAATGGTTGGCAAAAGAACCTTAAACCATCACATGCAACGTGTTCTTATTTGCACAACAGATATGTAGCTCCTGTGTCCGTTCTACAAAACCCGAAGGGTCTATACCTGATTCAAAAATTGATGTCAATGCTCTCATCCACAGAAAATTTCACTAGAATACCTGAAGTAGATAGTGTTATATAAGGTTATTAAATGAGTTGTTATAGTAAACAACAAAAAAAGCCAAACTGCTATAGAAATTACTGCTCTTACCCTTAATTTCTGAAATTATCTTGTGGGGACTGGGGACAGTTGTAGGAGGTACACTAGAGTTTTATTCACAGTTTGAGTAGCATTGTTCTAGGAGGGTTTTACCTCTATTAAAATTTGTATCCCAGAACCAAATGCAAACTTCAGGCTTCGTTTGGTTCAAGGGAAATAGAAACAGGGAAATAGAAATAGAAGGACATCACCTCCCTTATTCTAGATACTTTACTTATGCAGCCTACGTTTAGTGTGTGTGTACATGCATGTGTGTGCATGTGCATGTATGCGTGCATGTGTGTGTGTTCATATCACTATTGACAGAACTTTAATGGGCCCAGATTCCCTGGGTGTTCTCAGAGTTGCCACTGTTCTGTGTCATCTTCCTTCCACTTCTGCCCACTGGCTATAGTTCCCTTCTCTAGAGATGATCAGAACTGGTAGTTGCCTATGCATATATGTGGAGATTCTCTTTTTATTTAGGTACAAATGGTACTAGACACATTGTTAGGCACTTGACTTTTTTCACTAACTATATCTATCTTAGAGAGCCTTTCATATCAGTGTATAAAAAGTTTCCTCCGTTCTTTTTTTTTTTTAAATATATTTTATTGATTTTTTACAGAGAGGAAGGGAGAGAGAGATAGAGAGTTAGAAACATCGATGAGAGAGAAACATCGACCAGCCGCCTCCTGCACACCTCCTACTGGGGATGTGCCCGCAACCCAGGTACATGCCCTTGACCGGAATCGAACCTGGGACCTTTCAGTCCGCAGGCCGACGCTCTATCCACTGAGCCAAACCGGTTTCGGCTCCTCCGTTCTTTTTAAGACTACATAATGTTCGGGGGATGGGTGTCTCCTCTTTAACCAGTCACATGCCACTGAACATTCATGTAGTACCTACTCTTTTGCTACCTATGATTGAATAACTTTGCACATACCTTATTTTCCATATTTAATGATCTCCAGGTATATTTTAAAGACTGGAATTGCAGGGCCACAGGATATGTGCCTATTACATTTTGTTACATATTTTGGTGTAAATACCTAGCGCAGTGATGGCGAACCTATGACATGCGTGTCAGAGGTGACACGCGAACTCATTTTTTGGGTTGATTTTTCTTTGTTAAATGGCATTTAAATATATAAAATAAATATCAAAAATATACATCTTTGTTTTACTATGGTTGCAAATATCAAAAAATTTCTATATGTGACACGGCACCAGAGTTAAATTAGCGTTTTTCAAAATGCTGACATGCCGAGCTCAAAAGGTTCGCCATCACTGACCTAGCATATCTACTCACACTTCTACCAGCAATGTATGAGAGTGCCTGTTTGGGGAGGATTTCTGAGTTTATTTGTCCGCCTTAACTGCAGTAGGTAGAAGCAGCCAACTGGTTTTTCATTTCACAAAATCTGTCTGGGTTTGGATGAATTCAGCCAGAGCCAGAGGTTTGCCACCCGGACATTAGTCATTGTATTTTTTGAGAGGCAGTTTGATCTCACGCATATCCAAATCCATATAATAAATAGCTAGCAACATTATAATAGGAATCAACTGTGTTTTTAAATCACAAACCTTTGGTTTCATTACTCAATGCATTTAATTGGCAATGAATGAAGACATGCATTTAATTAAGAAGTTAAATAGAATGCCTAACTCATATCATTTACAATTGTCTTTGCTAAAAGTATTTGCAAAGGTATCATTATTCATTTGTTGCATTAGTAGGACTGAATCTAAAGATTTGTTAATTAAAGTAAATTTAGTACAGGGACCGCAGTCACTGTCTCTATAGGGCCTGACCTTTTTTGCAGATGTGGTTCCCCGTGGAGGTCAGCCTTGATTTGCGTGTCAGTGTGGTCTGACAGCAGCCTCAGGTCCTGGCCCGCGATACCCATGTCACATTACTTCCGCGTATCCTTGAGGTAGCCACGCAACCAGACTCCACTCTGGCCGCTGCCTCCTGATAGCTCTACAGGTAATTGCATTTGCAGTCTGAGGACATCTGTGCCCAGCAGCTCAGCCCTGTGCCCCTGAAGTGCTTAATCAGAGCGCCGGGAGAGTGGCTGTCCCCAAGGCCTTGTCACTGGCTCCCAGTTCTGCATTTCATACGCGAATTAGCAAATTGTTCACTGGCCTGAAACATGACCAGGAAAGAAATTGGACCCGCTGCCCTGTGCCACGGCATCCCACGATCCCAGATGAATTTTCTGATTTCCACTGGACATGTGTTTGTGCTTTGGATTCACTAGTGGACTGTTTCGGTCCTTGTCGCTAAGGCAGTAAGACCACGGTCTGACATTGAGGTGGAAAAAATCCCTTGGAGCTGTAATATTTTTACTGTGTTTATTGGTCTCTGGTGTAAGCTGCCAATTGGGTAGTTTACTCCAAACTGATAGTAAGTCTATAGTACTCCAGTGTCTGATATGTTTTTTGGGGACCTTTTGAAAATACTTGGTTAACAGTATATTGACCATGGAAACTCCCTTATTTTGCATTAAGGGTTTTCTTTCAATATAAAAATTAATATCTAATATTCTATGGGGTTTTAGAACGGAGGAGATTTGAATTTCTATCCATGAGCCCTAGCTGGTTTTGCTCAGTGATGAGAGCATTGGCCCTCGGACTGAAGGGTCATGGGTTTGATTCCAGTTGCAGGCTCAGTCCTCAGCCTGGTCTGGGCACGTGCGGGAGGCTATCACTTGATGTCTCTCTCTCACATTGATGTTTCTCTCTCTTGCTCTCTACCCCTCCCTTCTACTCTCTCCTAAAATCAATGGGAAAATATCCTCGGGTGAGGATTAACAAAAAAGAAAATATTTTTTTAATCCATGCATCCTGGAATTTAGGACCTCAGCTTTCTAACCACACATTAGGATTGGTGTTTCCAAGTGACATATATAGGCCTCGCTTGTCATCACCAGCCCTCATACTGGTTACTGAAATGGAGCAGCTATTGTATCACCATCTGAAAAGACATCAGTAAAGCGTTAAAATATCGTATTTGTGATCAAGGGCCCTTGACTCGTTACTCTAAGGGCCGACATGTAATCAGCAGTGGGGGGGCTTCTTTGCAGAGGGCTGGCTGGGAAAGGGAACAGGGTTACAGAGCCGCTGCCAGGACCTCGAAGAGCAAAGCATCTCACAAAATAGGTCCCGCAATTAGTTTATTACATCTCTGAAAGGGCAGCTTCTCTAACTACCTCTCCACGCGATGACTTTTATTTCACATTGATGCCTGAGGCTTCCTTGATTAAATTACAAAAATCACCAAAAAGGGGGAAAAAAGTAAGACATTCTCTTTTATAAATAAAAAGTAGGGAGGAGCATTTCAAGTAATATTTTCCTTGTCTACATGCTGTTGGTGGAGGTAAATTTCTCTTAAAACTCAGTTTTAATGCAAAAGGCGTGATTGCATTTTAACTAGCAGCCTGAAATGTTACTGGCTAGTGTAGTTGTAGAATCTGTTATTCAAAGATATTGTTGCTTTTTAGTTGTTTTTTTTACCCTAACTACTATTTTTAATAAAAAATAAACTATTTTTGTCAGTTCAGTAGGCTGCAATACTATAGCAGAGCTGGTCAACCAACTGCTTAATCTTATCTAATGTGAACTCCTGTGTTTTGGAACTTGACGCCAACAAGTGTTGGTTTTTTAAAAATGAATTTAAAGATGCCCCTTCTATGTCTCTATGGAACATTCTAGATTATGGTAAACAGAAATAGGTGCTCAGGTAACCTTCCCCATGCCTTTCATTGTGTTTATGAACCTAGTGATACATTTTTTACATTCATTGGAATTATTACTCTCCGTATGGTGGTTTACCTCCCTCTGCTTTTCATTCTCCCTCCCACCAAATGGCTAGTGATCTCTGCTCCTTTCTTCAGGTCCTGCCAGTTTTAGTTTGTCTTCATGAGAAAAGGGGACACACAGTCAATGAATATTGAAAGAAAGACCTTACTCTCTATGCAATGATGTCCCTATGAGAACATTGTATTATTTAGACTAGTATTAAAGAGACACCTCTAGTTAATTTTTAGTATTTAGTTAGGCATCTGAGGGTTTACTGTTTTTTCAAAATCAATTTCGCTACCAAGCTTGAGAACTAATGGTTTTGTAACCATACAGTACTAGATATGGATTGAATCTACTAGTATATTAGTCAACAATTGTTTTTTTTTAAAAAATTTGTTTTATTGTTTAAAGTATTGCAAATAGTAGTACATATGTTTCCTTTTTTCCCCCATTGACCTTCACCCAGTCTCCCCTGCCCCCCAATGATTGGTTTTTTATTAACTCTTTCCAGAAGTCCACATATAAAAGGCTTATATGTCAATTTTTTTTTTATTTTATTAAATCTTTATTGTTCAGGTTATTACATTAGTTACTCTTTTTTCCCACCATAACTCCCCTCCACCCAGTTCCAACCCCACCTTCTGCCCTCACTCCCAACCCACTGTCCTCATCCATAGGTGCACGATTGTTGTCTAATCTCTTCACTCACCCCCACACCCTTCCCCCCCCAAAAAAAAAATAGTCAGTCCATTCCCTTTCTATGTCCCTGATTCTATTACAATCACCAGTTCATCAGATTATTTATTCACTTGATTTTTAGATTCACTTGTTGATAGATGTGTATTTGTTGTTCATAATTTGTATCATTACCTTTTTCTTCTTCTTCCTCTTCTTAAAGGATACCTTTCAGCATTTCATATAATACTGGTTTGGTGGTGATGAACTCCTTTAGCTTTTTCTTATCTGTGAAGCTCTTTATCTGGCCTTCACTTCTGAATGATAGCTTTGCTGGATAAAGTAGTCTTGGTTGTAGGTTCTTGGTATTCATCACTTTGAATATTTCTTGCCATTCCCTTCTGGCCTGCAAAGTTTCTGTTGAGAAATCAGCTGACAGTCATATGGGTACTCCCTTGTAGGTAACTGATTTTCTTTCTCTTGCTGCTTTTAGGATTCTCTCTTTGTCTTTTGCTCTTGGCATTTTAATTATGATGTGTCTTGGTGTGGTCCTCTTTGGATTCTTTTTGTTTGGGGTTCTCTGCGCTTCCTGGACTTGGAAGTCTATTCCTTTCACCAGGTAGGGGAAGTTTTCTGTCATTATTTCTTCAAATAGGTTTTCAATATCTTGCTCTCTCTCATCTTCTGGCACCCCTATAATTCGGATGTTGGTAGGCTTGAAGTTGTCCCAGAGGCTCCTTACACTATCTTCATATTTTCGGATTCTTTTTTCATTTTGCTTTTCTGGTTGGGTGTTTTTTGCTTCTTCGTATTTCAAATCTTTGACTTGATCCTTGCGACCCTCTGGTCTGCTGTTGGGAGTCTGTATAATATTCTTTATTTCAGTCAGTGTATGCTTAATTTCTAGTTGGTCCTTTATCACACATCAAGGGTCTCATTAGATTTCTTGAGGATCTCACTACATTTATCGGCGGTCTTACCAGTCTTTTCGAGGATCTCACTACATTTATCGGCGGTCTCACCCAGTCTTTTCGAGGGCCTTACTCAATTTATCGGCGGCTTCTAAACAGTTCTTTAAAGACCTTAAAAGTGTGGTTTTAAACTCTATAGCCAACAGTTTGCTTTCCTCCAATTCTGTCGTTTGTGTCCTGTTTCTTTGTCTCGGCATTTTTTTTGCTTCGCTGTGTCGATAGAGTGCCTTTCTGTGCTAAGTGTCTCAATTACCTGAGGTAGACACTCTTGGTGCACCCCCTTGTGGGCTTTGTGCACAGTCTTGTTGTGGTTAAGCCTTGATTGTTGTAGTTATCACTGTGGGGAATTGACCTCCAGGCCAATTGGCTGTGGGAATCAGCTGTGTCTGCGGTGGGAGAACTTCTGTGCTGGAGACACCCCTCTGGGGCAAGACTTGCTTCGATGGGGCTTTGGTGCTCACTGAGTCTGCCCCCTGAGTGTGTCTTTTATGGTTCCACGGAGCTGCAAGCTGGGTGGTCCCACTCTGACTCTGGGCTTCCTGGCTCCTGGATCTCTAGGGAGGTGCTAATCTAGCTTTTGCCTGAGGCTATCCAGCAAAAGCTCCCTGCAGGGCTTGGGCGGGGGGGATCACAGGGCGGGGTTAGCAATTATGGCTGCTCTCAGTCTTGCCCTCAGAGGCTCTGCTTCTCAGTGTCCCAGTAGTCGCTGCAAGCCCCACGGAGAGAAAGCTGCCCTAGGGTTCTGAGCGATGCCAGACAGTCCCGCTTCTCCCGTATGAGTGTGGGTCCTTAGAGACTCGCCCGGAACTGGAGCTCAGAGCCTGAGACTCCCTCCCGATTGAAAACGACAACCGCGCCCTCAGCCTCCAGCCCGCTCCGCATGCACTCCGCACCTTAGTATTTTACTTCAGCACTGCGCCTCCTCTGAGCCTCGGTATGCTTTTCTCTTTCCTCCTAGTTGTAGAACATCCACTCAGCCAGCTTTCCTGTGGTTCTGGATGATGTCCGTTCCGTCTTTTAGTTGTATTTTTGAAGTGGTTGTTCGAGGCAGCAAACTCCCGTGTTTACCTATGCCGCCATCTTGGTTTCTCTAATTTTATTTTTTTCCTAGCCCTGATTTATATCTCTTATCTTTAAAAAAATTTTATTTGTTGCCCGGCCAGCATGGCTCAGTGGTTGAGCATCGACCTATGAAACAGGAGGTCAAGGTTAAATTCCTAGTCAGGAAATGTGCCTGAGTTGTGGGCTCAGTCCCCAGTAGGGGGCGTGCAGGAGGCAGCCAATCAATGATTCTCTCTCAATATTGATGTTTCTATCTCTCTCTCCCTCTCCCTTCCTCTCTGAAATCAATAAAAATATATTAAAATTTTTTTTAAAATTTGTTGATTCATTTGAGAGAGAGAGAGAGAGAGAGAGAGAGAGAGAGAGAGAGAAACATCGATTTATTGTTCCACTTATTTATGCATTCATTGGTTGCTTCTTGTATGTGCCCTGACCAGGTATCAAGTCTGTAACCTTGGTATATGGGGACGACACTCTAACCAATTAAGCTACCTGACCAGGGCATATATCTCTTCTCTTTTTTAGACACCTAAATTTACCTGACATAGCCTTTACAATTTAATAACTTTCTGAAGAGATGATTTTGATTTTAAAATGGAATGAGGATTAAACCCCGAATCCTTAAAAACCTAGCGTAGGTGCCTCCCATTGGCTGCTAATGTTTTTGTTCTCACTTTATGTCATTGTCTTAGGACTTGCTCAGTGCTGTAGAGGCAAAGGAAGCTCTGGAAAGGGAAGTTCACATCTTCCGAGAAAGGCTGCTTGTGGGCCAGCGGGCCTGGGATGCCTCGAAGCAGGAGCTGAGCCTCTTGAAGAAAGACTCTTGCGAGTTCCCCCGAATGGTTGAAGGCCAGTCTGGAGGCGGCCGCAGCCTCGCAAAGCCAGCACACCTCGTTTAGGGAGAAAATTGCAGACCTCCTTAGGGGCAGCTTGGGCATGATTGGGTCCACAGAGGAGGCCATTCTGGAGAAGATTCGAGAAATGGACAGCCAGGAAGAGAGCCAGAAAAGGGTGAGTGAGGCCTCTCCAGGACAGTGCACTCCTTTGCCGGAAGCCGGTCCATCCTTGCTGCTTGACACAGTCGCTGCAGGAAAGAAACATCTGCACAGCATATGTTTCAAGGGACCTGGCATATATAGCATATTGTTCTTAATATGTTTGCTCTCCTTAATGCCATGTGTTTTAACCAAGGTCACCTCTCTAAGAAAGGTTGTTTCCCCAGGTGGGGATTTTTCCCTGAGGTTAGGGAGGGGATACAACCCCTTAGTTAAGTGCCAGGCGGGTAGTTAAGCTACATAATCTTTACTCCCTGGAATGGAGATAAGAAACGCCCTAACCTTTGTAATAGAAATTGACAGGATTAAAATCGGCTGGTATAAATACGAATGTAACAAGACAATAAACATCAGATCCTGATCAGTTCCTAACCAGAACTCCGACCAGAACTTTGGCTGGAGATCCTGGCTAGAGGTCCTGACTAGGCTGCTGATCAACTGAAGGCTGTCTTCGTGTCATTCCTTCTTCGCCGACTCCGTTCACACCTTTGGGGACCCCTGGACCCGCTGGGATTGGACCCCAGCACTCCTTCACTCAGCATCCTCAGTAACTGCGTTATCTGAGCGAGTGAAAGGTATCATTTAAATGTGGTTTCAATGTATCGTACTTACCAAGCCTGGAGAGTCACTCACGCAACTGCTGACTAGATTGTGGGTCCGGAGTCAGAACCTCCAGGCGGATCCTGTCCCTGTCGCACACGCCCTCCCTCCAGGTGTGACCTGGGGCAGGTTCCCCAGAGAATGGCCTGGGAGATTGTGTTCACTCACCTTCAGTACAGGCACAGCACAGTCCACACCCCTTATCTGAAGCCCCTGGGGTCCAATGTGTTTTTGAATTCAGAATTTTTCGGAGTTTAGAAAGGCGATAGAGGAGGCAGTCTGCCACAGCCCCCCTCAGTGGGGCCAGGGACAGGCCCCATAATCTACCACACGCATCGTTCTGCAGCGAAACCCGTGAGCAGCCCCTCCACGTGCGGCCCTCCCAGCTCATGCAGAGTCTCATGTCACCTCGGGTCAGGGCTTGCTGCCAAATCGGGGCTGTCCAAGCTTTATCGGTAAATGAGTTACAGAAAGCTGCCAGGTTTCAGATCATTTTGGATTTTGGAACTGCAGGTAAGGGTTCCTAGATCTCTAAGTACCTGTCTCATAAGGTGGTTGTTTACTGCAAGTGCTTAATGCAAAACAAGTTGTTGTTATGTCCTTCACACGCCGTCTGACAAGTAGCAACAATAAATGTGCACTGTTGCTGCCCCTGCTTCTCCTCCTCTCCCTCCTTCGCTCCTCCTTTTGCTAATGTGGAGGTGCCTAAAACAGTCTTTTAGGGGACCTTTGTAACAAGTGGAGAAAAATGATTTGATTCGCACCTATGACTGGAGCTTATTTAATTTTGTTATCTTGTTTATACTATTAATAAATCTCATGTTCTGTAAAGTTTTGCTTAGTCAACTTCAGCCCAACTCTAAGTTATCATCCAGTGCAAATTATTGAAGTTCTAATCACTGAGGTTTAAAGTGAGTCATACCCAAACTCTATGTGTACTTCCATTAGGAACTGTTTCTTCTAGTATTTACAGATGTGGTCAAAAGGAGACAATGCGCATGTCCATTTCTTAATGTTCCCGAAAACCTTAGAGTGATCGTTAACTCAGAGTTCATGGCTGCACTTGTCAATCTCCTCTAGCAATATAGCATTTTAAATCCCCTTTAAGAATTCCGTAGCATTCACATGTGCTCTAGGAGCAATCTTCGTGACCGCTTTGTCCAGTATGGGGTTCTTCTCTTTGTGGATATCAAG
This sequence comes from Myotis lucifugus, assembly GCF_000147115.1. NCBI lineage: Eukaryota > Metazoa > Chordata > Mammalia > Chiroptera > Vespertilionidae > Myotis > Myotis lucifugus. The sequence continues at coordinate 611,757 of NW_005871453.1, read as the reverse complement.
TGCTCAGCCTTGTAAGAAGTGTGGGTCTGTGAGAGGAACCCCGTTTTCCTTGTGATTCAGTACACAGATAGGCACTAGATGGGGGAAGGAAGTTATTTACAGAACTGAGAAAGAAGGACTTCATTAGGCTATTTACCTTGAATAGTAATGGATGGACTTCAATAGCTAATGGTTCTTTGCCATTTCATTTTATTGCTTCCCTCTGCTATTTTCCCAAATGTTCTCTGAAGCTATTTTAATTCCAGCATGTGAAATGTGGCACAAAATTGTCAGCATAATGTATATGTTTATTTTGTAAAGCAAAACGGTGTAAATTGGTTAGGCTGGATGGCCTTCCCCCACTTCCCATAACAATTACAATGATTCAGTGTCTCTTAGTGCCTTTGTCTGCCTTTCCCACCCTGTAATTTTTTTTAAGTAGCCGCTCTCCCCATTTAAAAGCCTGAAATCAAGCATATAGCCAGCCTCTTGTGTGACTCATCTTCAAGTGAAATCAGGAGAAAATGGATTTCATATATTGTCTTAGAGATGTTTCTGAAGAACGGGAGCCGTACAAATTGATGAATGTGTTTGTTGAGGAGGCGGCATACCCTGCCAGCTGCCGTGGTTAAATACGGTCAAAAATTGAGTGATCCCCATGTGGAGGTCCAACGGTGGGTTCAGGCTAGGCTCTCCACTCCGTGTCGCCTCCTACTTACTGAACATCGCTTTTCTTGTTTACCCCTTTGCTCTTCATTTGTACTCTCCGTTATTTCCAATTCTCATCAGGACACCACCCACACTTTTTCAAGCAGCCATTTCTATTGTTCCTTGCTTTTGTGCTTATAGCAAAATCTAATATTCTTTTTTGAAAGCTTTACTATATCTTAGAGCAGACTTCCTCAGCCTGGGCACTGTTGAAATTTGGGGCTGGGCAGTCATTTGTTTGGGGGCCATTTTGTGCCCTGTAGGGTGGTCAGCAGCAGCTCTGGACTTCTCCCCACTAGATACCACTCACATTCCTTTTCTCCACAGCTCGTGACAACCAAACATGTGTCCAGACATGGCCATGTGCCCCTGGAGGGGGGATGAATTTACACCCTCTCCTCCCGTTGAAAACCACTCTTTTAAAGAAACGTTCTACTGTCCATTTCCAGGATTTCTACATGAGTATTTAGATATTATTCAGCCTTGAAATTTCAGGACACTCGTAACTCGTGTTTTTGAAATGACGTCTTGCACAATGACAAAAAGTTGCGACATTTTCAGGTTTTAGTTTAGCATTTTGAGGCCAAATTAAAAAAAAACTTTATTGTTGAAAGTATTACATAGGTCCTCCCCCCCCTCTT
>NW_005871453.1:605448-610329 GCF_000147115.1 Myotis lucifugus | reverse complement strand
AAGTATGCTACTTGGAGCGATTATGCACATCTGCAATAAACCCAGGCGATCGCTACATTATCTGTCATAGATATGTCTGGATTTGGCTTGCTAATTATATTAGAACTTTGCATTTCCGCTGATGGTTTTGATCAGTTAGATATATACTTTCTTCTTGTTGGCATCAGCAGACTAAAGCAAAGGGCAGGCCTTTCCCACTCGCTGCTCCTGCCGAGGCCGAGGTCGAGGCTGCATACCACACGTTTCGCCCTAAAACAGCAGTTCTCAACCTGTGGGTAGCGACCCCTTTAGGGGTCGAACGACCCTTTCACAGGGGTAGCCTAAGACCATTGGAAAACACATATATAATTACATATTTTTTTGTGATTTATCACTATGCTTTATGTTCAATTTGTAACAATGAAAATACCTGCATATCAGATATTTACATTATGATTCTTCATAACAGTAGCACAATTACAGTTATGAAGTAGCAACGAAAATAATTTTATGGTTGGGGGTCACCGCCACATGAGGAACTGTATTAAAGGGTCGCTGCATTAGGAAGGTTGAGAACCACTGCCCTAAAACATAGACTTACACAAGTGAGTGTCACCCAGGGCACACACCCTCACTTGTGTCTGATGACTTTTGTCCAGCATTCTTTCTTGTACTCCCAATGGAACTTTTTGTAAGTTTTCCATGATATAGGCACACATTTGGGACATCTCCAAATATTTGGTTAAACCACCTACAAAAGTAACTTCTTTTCTATAAGAGATAACGCCATCGATGGCATCGGCTTCACACATTAAAGAAACCAGAGGTGTGTACATATTTTTACTCCTTTCAAAACTGAGTTATTACTCTGATTATTTATTGGTCTTCAATCCTCTTATGTTCATAATTTTTAGCTCTCACTTTTCCAAAGTTTTATGTTTGTACTAGAAGCCCAGTGCATGAAATTCATACACTAGTAGGGACCCTAGTGGCTGCTGCTGCCAGGGCCTCCCTCCCTTCCCCGCTGGCCCCACCCCCTGGTCAAACTCCCAGACAACCTCCCAGTCTAGGGGCCAATTTGCATACTATGCTTTTATTATATAGGATTCACACTTTTGGCACTGAAATCCTTCTCAGATAAACTAATAAATCTCTCCATCCAACTACCAACTGGTTGAAGACAGAATTGGCACAGAGCTCAGTACAGAGTAGGCACTAGAGCAGGGGTCCTCAAACTTTTTAAACAGGGGGCCAGTTCACTGTCCCTCAGACCGTTGGAGGGCCGGACTATAGTTTAAAAAAAAACTATGAACAAATTCCTATGCACACTGCACATATCTTATTTTGAAGTAAAAAACAAAACGGGAACAAATACATATTTGTATTTGCATGTGGCCCGCGGGCCGTAGTTTGAGGACCCCTGATCCAGACCAAGCTCTTCCGTTCTGCTTTATGCACACATAGGGCTCTGTTTTCCCATTGGCATGCATCTTGGTCTGACAGCTCTGTGGGAGCTGTGGGGACCCAGCCCGTGCCCCGAAGGACCTGAGGTGTGTCCCACAAGTCCCCACGCCCCCTTCTGAACTCATCATTCTGCTCTGTTCTTAGTCTTCAAATCTCCTAAGCAAACATTTACCAAGAAGCTTCCACAGATGCCCACTGACCTTTCATTGTCCAAAAGTGTGTTACACAGTCACCCCTGGCTACAGGGCACTGGGAAGAGTGAACAGATAGGGATTTTGGCTCTCCCAGCCCCGAGTGTATTAATATCCTAGGATAGCTGTAACAAAGTACCATGAACTGGAGGAGGAAGATCTTAGACAATAGAAGTGTATTGTCTCATAGTCCTGGAGACTAGAAGTCCCAAATCAAGCTGTCAGCAGGATTGGTTTCTTCTGAGGGTGTGATAGGGAATCTGTCCCATGCCTCTCGCCTAGCTTCTGGCAGCCTCAGCTACCACTTGGCTTGTTCTCTCTGTTTTCACATCATTTTCCTTTTATTTGTATGTGTCTCTCTGTCCAAACTTCCCCTTTATATAAGGATATGAGTCACATTGGACTAGGGACCACCCTAATGACCTCATTTTAACTTGATTATCTCTGTAAAGACTCCATTTCCATGGGGGGAAAAGAAGACTCATGTAACACTTTAAACAATAAAAAATTTAAATAAAAAAAGACTCCATTTCCAAATAAAGTCACATTCTGAGGTACTGGGGGACTTCAACATACCTCTTTTTGGGGGACCTAATTTACCCCATAACAAAAGTTGATATGCACACAGGTGGAGAGGGTAGGATTAGCTAGTCAACAGTGTCAGCCACACATACTGACAGGAAGGAAGGAGAATTTGATTGATGTTCCATCTGGTTCCTGATAACTTATTTTATATATTTCTTACGTGAATAACTTGAATAATCAGAAGAGTCGTTTAAGTCCAAAAGGCACTGGTCCTTAAGTGACCCAAGTGGCTCTTTTTCCAGTTTAGAGCTCTCGTGTTTCCATTTGGCTCAAACTTAGTGCAAAAGAACCTCTTTGGTGAAATCAACAACAACTTGTCCTTGGGAAGTGAATTAATTCTTTAGGGCGTTATTACTTCCCTTCCAAAAATCAAGCTGCTTGGGTTTGAAGTGTGGTTTACTTCAGTGTCCTTTTTTGTTTAAAAACAATTGAGGTATGTATTCTTTATTACATCCCCCTTCCCTCCCCCCATTCCCTACCTTTTTCTAGTGCCGAAATCCATGGCACATTTTGTCCCATAGACTATCAGGGGTATATGAATAGTCGATACTAAGAAAAAGAGAGAAAGAAATGCTTCGCGATTCTTCAGACTTCTTGGTGTGGAAATCGTACCACCAGTTTCGGTGGGACACCTAGGTTCATCCAGGCACTGGCATCTGATGTTCCCAAGAATGGAGTCAGATTGGAACATTCATTTATTAGGATACTTTTATGTAAATTTAGCTCTGAAAAAACTTGGTAGTGTATCCACTGAGACCTCAGTAAGCTTATGAAGCCGAGTTCTGATGCATAGAGTGTGTGTGTGTGGGGGGGTTCTCAGCTGTTTGATCCTCTCTGGACACTGGAACCTTGAGAGGGCAGTTGGTGGATTTGCACAGTTCACCATCGACATCCTGGTGGTTTTACAAGTTCTACTCTGCTGAGTCTTCAAGGTCCATGGGACACTCTTGGGTTCACACAGGGTGAGGGTTCAGCACAGACCCTCTCACTTTTGATTCAACATGCTTGTCCCTTATTTGTCCTTCTCAGAAAGACTTCAGGCTCTGTGGGCTGAAAATAAATAGAGAAACATGACGTAGGACACAGGACACTTCCCAAAAGGCCCCTTGAACTGTGTATGACAAGAGCATAGAATTGACTGAAACAACATACTGCAGGAGTGATACTGATGATAAAAATGTATGCGGTGTGGTGAACTTCAATTGAGTATAAATACCATGCTACTCAAATTATCTAAATGATCTCACCTAATTATCATAACAAAGTCTGTACATTTCAAAGAGGTTAATTACTTGTTTTGGTTAACACACTGGCAAGTAGTAGAGTTGGAATTTGACACCTAAGTCCCTGTCCCACAGTCTGGTCTACATTAGGATGTCCCCTTTTTCCTTCAGGGTCAGTATTACTTCCTTAGTCTAGCTTCCTGCAGTTGTTCAAGGTGTCATCTTCGAACTGGAGTCTTTACGGATTGATTTCTATGGAAGACTTCGCTTTCCCCTGTTCTGTAGTGTGCTGACTGTGGCTAAGTGGTCACTCAGTTTCCCATCTCTCCAGTTGAGGTTTTCTGTGTTTCTGTGGGATAGGAGAAGTGTTGAATGATCTTCAGGTAGAAAGACTCATTTCCCACATGAAGATAAATGTGGAACCACATTTCCTGCTGCACAGGAATGTGCTGTTTAATATGATATCATTAAACAGTCCCCAGGAGGCAGTATCTTGGGGACGATGTTTGATGGCCATTGTTTTGTAGGTTGTACTTGGTATGTTGTACCAAGACAAGCATACCTTTCTCTTGCATTAAGATCAGATCTATCATTAGTTAGGATGGGAAATATGAAATGATGGTTCTCAGAGTCTCATATTCTGTAATGAAATTTGAAATTTCCTTGGGAAATATAATTCCTTGGATGTGGCATTGAGCAGCTTCCCACAAATATTTGATTTCAAGCACCCTCAGAGGTCTAGAATTAATGGGAACATAGCCCTGGGACCTTGAGAACGATAGAAGTACAGGATTAGAGAGTGTAGTAGTCTATCATTTCTGATTAGAGCACTTCAACCCACCCCAGCACATTCTTAACTAATGATTGGCCAACTTCTGGCCACCTCCAGCAACTGGGAGTCTACTGCCTGACATGGAAAGATGCTTAAAATGTGAGGTAAAAGCAAAAAGATAAAATGGCAAATATAGTGTCATCTCAATGATATTTAAACAGTGCATGAAATAAGTTATTTGAAAATATTAATAGTTTCTATCTCTGGGCAGTGAGATCACGGGGATTATTTTTTGGTTGATTTATGTATTTTTTTTGTTCTGAATGGATCTTTAACAATGGGCATGCATTACTTTATAATTATAGGGACCAGGGAAAATTTTTTTTCTTACATTGAAGTGAATTCTTTTTCTTTTTTTTTTTACCTCACCAGCAAATGATAGCTTTTATTTTACTGTAATACTTGTTTTTTTTTATTAAATCTTTATTGTTCAGATTATTACATTAGTTACTCTTTTTTCCCACCATAACTTCCCTCCACCCAGTTCCAACCCCACCCTCTGCCCTCACTCCCCACCCACTGTCCTCATCCATAGGTGCACGATTGTTGTCTAATCTCTTCACTCACCCCCACACCCCTTCCCTCCCCCCAAGAATAGTCAGTCCAT